>NW_005871131.1:3098735-3340002 GCF_000147115.1 Myotis lucifugus
ACACCTGATGCTCACACCAGTAGTTCTCAAAGAGGGTCCCCCAACCACCAGCAGCACCTTCAGAATTTGCTGGAATGCATGTTCAGCATCCTTTCTCCTGCCCCCCAGGCCTCTGCTTATTGGATCAGAAACTCGGGGGGGGGGGGCGGGGGGGGGGGTCCGGCCCAGTGAGCTCTGGTTTAACAATGCTTCACCTGCACTTGGATGCAAGTTCAAGTCTGAGGATTACTGGTTCACATGCCATTCAAGCTCAAGTGTCATAGACCTGCCTCTCTTTGGAAAGGAAGAGCGAGCACTGTCTCATAGGGGAGTTATCTTTGCAAGCAAAGGAACTATGATCATTCAGCCCAGAAAAGACCATAAATTCACAAATACATCTGCGTTTGGGGAAAGGACACCAATGTATGCCCAGGATACGCTGGCTCATTTCTGCTCCTGCAGCAGGGGGATCAGGCTGGGTCTGAAGCTGGGTCTGAACCTGCTGCAGCCAGACTCCTGCCCTCTCCACAGGGATGGCCCAGAAAGGACCATACATTCATAGAGCCCTTGCCTCCCCATCCCCACCTTGATGGTAAGGTTTCTGAGGACATGGACCTTGCCTTGCCATCTTGGCACCCTGGCCTGGACCAATACCTGCACAAAGTGGCCACTCAGAAGGTGTTTGTATAAGAACCACTGGCTGAAGTACCTGTCCTATTCCTTGTACAGCTGCAGAGAAACAAACAGGGGGGCTTTGCCTGCTGGTGAATTAACGGGCTTTAATATGAGAACAGGGGTTCGAAACATGAGAGAGCTGGTGGTGGGTAGGGCGCAGTCGAGAGGATCCAGGTTCAAACCCTGGCTGCTTGCTGCTGTATGTCTTTGGCCAAGGTACCTAACTCACTGAGCCTCCGATCCCTCCACTGCACACGGAGACTACATGCCCTGCCACACGGGGCAGCTGTGGGGGTTGCGTGAGGTTGCAACCTGCAGGCAAATGTGCAGCACAAACCAGGCATGTCATGGATGCTCAGGGCACTGTCACCAACAATTGCAACATCACTGAATTGTTCAACTGCAGAACATGGACCAGAGTCCTGTGCCTCTGATATAGTGTGTGTCCTGGAAGCATTAAATGTAAGAAAGTGAGAGGCATGCCTGCCCATCTCATAGCTTTCCATGTGACGGGAAAGAATAAAATGGGAGGAAACACAGGCTCTGAGGCTAGGTAGCTGGTGGCTCGGATTCCTTCTCTGCTACTTACCAGCTGTGTGACCTTGAGGTAGCCACTTACACTCTCTGGGCTTCTGATTTGTTGACTGGAGATAATAATGCACTTCACACAGGGTCCTAGTGAGGCCTGGAGATTAAACTGTCTATGAAACACTCAGCCCTGTGCCCTGCCCTTAGTAAGCACTTGATAGGTGATAAGTATTATTCACTAAAACCAACAAGAAGCAGAACAGAATTCCTTCTCTGCTACAGAAGAGGCAGAAGCCGAGTGTTAGAGGCATAAACAAGGAGGAGATGATCCACTCAGACGGGGGGCCACGCTTCTCAGAGGGATTGCATTGAAACAATGTCTTCAAATAGGGGTTGCAAACACTGGCAGGACGAAGAGGTCATCAAGGAGTGAGACTGGCCAGGCAGGGAAAGTGCTCCTTACCTCCCACTATTTCTACCAGGCAACATGCAGGTTCCACATGGCCAGATCCTCTTATCAAAAGAAGAAAAACCATCTGAATTTTTCCTGTGAAGTCTGATTTATTTTTCAAATGATGCCTCCATTAAAAAGAAAAACCTACCTGAATTCACCAAATATATTTGTGGGCCACGTTTGAATCACTGGCTACCAATTTTGACCTCCTATTTTAAAGGACAGGTAGGATTTCGTCAAGCAGGGATGGTGGGGAGAACATTCTAGCAAAGAAACTGGATGGGCCAAGGCGGTGGGGGCAGGAAAGGCCAGGACATGGTGGGAAAGAAGACGATTGCTCAGGGACTGAAAGGGATAGGGTGAGGAGCAGAAGGCCAAGGGACAACAAACCCTTGGAGATGGCTTTCAGGGTGAGGCTCAGGCTGGGGGGACAGGTAGGTCTAGGATGCTGACAGGACCAGGAAGGCTTTGAAATGCCGGGGGAACACAAGCCTACCAAGCCACTCTCTCCCTCTCTGGGTCTCAGTTTCCCTCCTATGAAGTGAACTGAATTAGATGAGCTCTAAGCTCCCTCCCAGCCCTTTCTGCACCACTCGGGGCACCACAGACATTTCCTCACTGGGGACCCCACATGCAGCTGCTGGGCTCTAGTCTGCGGGGAATGTGACTCTAGCTCACCATCAGGAGGGTCAGGAAGGAAAGGAGCCAAAGTCTGTCCCAAGGGCCACCATGACCAGCCACCAAGGACAAGCTGACTGCGTGAGACAGAGGGAACTGGAGGCCTTCAGAGAAGACTAGATCCCTCAAGGAAGCAGCAGCTCAAATGATAACAACCACCTTCTCTGAATGTCTGCCTTGGGCCAGACTCCGGTCTATTTACTGGGCAGGATTCTTTCATGGAATGAGGCAGGTCCTACCCGTCCACACCAGGCACAGAACGGCTAAACAGGCCCAAAGTCAAATAGTGAGAAACTGCAGGATGCAGCCAGGCCAGGTTACCGCTCTGATCCAGCACCTCGACCCCAGCCGCTCCGTCAAGCCGCCCCCCCTCCTGGCTGTCACATCTGTGTTTTGGTCTGTGTTGCTTTCACAGTGCTACCAAAATTACCTGGCAGGACAACCCAACTGGGAACATTCTTTGGCCATGGATGCGAGAAAGGCTAAGGACTAGGGCTCCCTCTCCTGCTCCGGAGGGTGGCCCAAGATTTGAGTCCTGGGGAGTTTTGTTCTCTTCCTGACAGGGAAGAGAAGTAAATGGACTTTGATCCCAAAAACCTGGAATTTTGGTCTGAGGAGTCAAACTGTCAGATTGAGTTTGGATGAGTGGGGAATGGCTGGACTTAAGAGATTTGGAGTCTACCTGGTGGCTGAAGGGGTGGTGGATGTCATGAATGGCAGGGGCCTACATCCCACTGCCAGTAGCCCCCCAGAGAGTGAGGAGACAAGGAGCCAGGGACCCAGTGCTGAGGGCCAGGGCTTAGAAGTGTATTGACAACTCTATGTTAACAATCAAGCATCCCAGAGGTAGCCACCTGGACCAAAGGCCAGAGGTCTTACCTCAAGCACTCTGGGTGAATACGCCTTGGGTTCTTGTAAGAACCCTGAGGGAGAGAGAAGGACCTCCCCACCCCCCACAATGTCTGAGCTTTGGTTTTCTGCCAAGCATAGCTGATGTGGAGGGGGTGTGTGATCTAACATTTGATTTGACTTAGAAAATATAAAATATTCTGTTTTTGCACCCAAATGTTGTGGAATTAATTTAGCCAATTATAATTACTTGTATGAAAAATATTTATATTGAGAAGACTTCATATGTTTGAGGAATTTCATCCATCTGATTATGGAAAACCTCTCTCTTATGCACATATGCACTATGTATTCTAATTTTTTTCTCTTTAAATTCTCAATTTTTATGTTGAATCAGTAGCTAGTCTACAAGTTAAATATAAAATTAAAAAAACAATGTATATACCTATATGTGGACACATAAAATATTTGTTTCTATTCCCACTTGAAATGAGAGACAAGGTGATATTGTAAGGTTTTACTAAGCTCTAATATCAATACATACTAATTAAATAATAAGTATTAATACTAATTAACAATTATATGGCATTTACTCTGTGCCAGACATTGATTTGTGTGTGAATAATTGTTTATAATCCCATTTATTTCTTATAACACTCTTTTGAGTTATCATTCCCATTTTATAGATGGGGAAACTGAGGCACAGAGAGGTTAAGTAATTTGCCCACAGTCATACAACTAGTAAGTGGCAGAGCTGGGATTTGAACCCAGGCTGTGAGGCTCCAGTCTTTGATGACCACTAGCATACTTCCTAGCATCTATTGTAAGGATCAAAGGTGGGGTAGTTAGCATTCACAGCTCTCTATAAATTCATTCATAAATTCAACAAAATGTACTGTAGCATTATGCCAGGTATGCGGGATTCAGTCAGTGCCCACACTCATGGTATTCACAGTCCAGCAAGGAACTTGCTCTTAATTCCCTCTCACTCGTTCTCTCACTCTTTCTATCCCGAGGAAATTACCCACATGAACAGAATTCATTTCACAACTTTATCCAAAAGCTCACATGCACATATCTTGGTGATGCAAGTAAGTCTAATACACAACAGGTATAAAAATAATTATAATTTTTAAAGCTAAATTTTAAAGAAATTTCCCTTTATTGATTTTTAGAAAGAGAAGGAGAGGGATAGAGAGATAGAAACATCAATGAGAGATAAACATCATCAATTGGCTGCCTCCTGCACACCCCCACTGAGGACTGAGCCAGAAACTAGGGCATGTACCTTGATCAGGAATCGAACCGGTGACCTCTTGGTTCCTAGGTCGACCCTCAACCACTAAGTGACACCGGCCGGGCTTAAAAAGATTTTTAAACACAAATCACAAATATTGATCTCACAACTCAAAGATAGTAGGACATGGTCCAATTAGAAATAACCCCAAGTTGCTAAGACATGTAAGCATGAAAATCTAGAAGGCTGGAAAAATAACATTTGCCACTATTAAGAGATTTCTTTTGTATTTATAGTTCACTGGTTGAATGTGATTCATAAATATCCTGGGGTCTGAGGTCCATTTAAATGTAATATTCTCGAATGTAAGGAAAAGAGCATTGACTTCATCACAAGGCAGGCCCTGCTGATGGCAGACGAAGACTGGAATGTGCAGATAATTATCTTTAAGGCAGTCAGCGGCTATATGTCTCCTATAATATCACCTTTCAGATCAAGCCAAGACATTCCAGTCTGAATCAAGGTTTATTTATGAAAGGATTTAACACTTTTAGATCCCATATTGCTTGGAGGACCACCAATTTCATTCCCCAATATCCAATTTCTTCAATTTCACAGAACATGAATGATATTTCAGGTTCCCATATGTGGAGGGAAAAGTTTAAGACACTAAAATTCCTTTTCTTCAACGAGGTGAATTTCTTTGCTAACACCTCCACAAAATAAAATCACCACTAGGGACTGCAAGTAGAAAATGCCATAAGTCATAATGCCACATTCATGTAGATACGAACCAATTTTCAGGTAATTCTAGCTGAATGGGCTCCCTTGTTCCCCTCAAACTTGAAAAGTCAAAGGAGCAATTTGATTGTGGGTGCTCCATATGGGCCACAGACAGGAGAGAGAATGGCCCTTCTACCAGCAAGGACAAGGAGAGACACAGAGATGTCCAAAGAAAGCAACAGAGTCCAAATGGACCCCCATATGTTGGCGTGATGTACTGGAGGGAACCGTTAATCTGGAAGATAATATAAATTCCCTCATTGGTGCTGCTAGGGACTGATCAGATATCCTTTTTGAAGAACTGGCAAAAACTAGCTTAAACTAGACCAGGGCTGGCATAGTGTGTGGAGTGTCAGGAAAGAGATAGTACCCACTGAGGAGGAGAGAGATAAGCAATTGCAGAGGCAAGAGCCCACAGCTCAATATTTCAATCCTGCAGTTGTCTGATAATAGCCCAGGCTAGTAAAAAGGATAATGATGACCATGAAGACCAACATAGATATGAAATTCAATGTATTTTTATAAAAAACATTGTATTAGTCATTTGGTAAAAGTAACTAATTTTAGTCATTTGATGATTTAAAATTTAAAATAATTTAGTAGGAATTAAGCAAGGGGAAAAAGAGAAAAATCACTTATGCTGAAGAATGATCAAATGCCTTAACTTTATTATTACCTATTAATAGGTATTAATAATTACCTTTTAATTAATCATTAATATAACTTTAATATTATGTTAATTAAAAGAGTAATATGCATGCAAGTGTGAGTGTATATTTATTTACTTATTGTTTTTCACTTTTGTATCTTTTAAGTTATATTTGTAAAATTTTTCAGTGACAGTTGCCATACAATACTATATTAGTTTCAGCTGTACAATGCAGTGATTACACATTTATATAACTTATGACCTGACCACCCCAATAAGTCTAGTACCCATGTAACACAATACATAGTTATTAAAATATTATTGACTATATTCCTATGCTGTACTCTATATTCCCATGACTATAATTATAACTGCTAATTTATACTTCTTAATACCTTCACCTTTTTTACCCATCCTTCTAACCCCCCTCCCATCTGGCAACCCTCAAATTGTTCTCTGTATATATGAATTTGTTTCTGTTTTATTTGTTAATTTATTTTGTTTTTAGATTCTACAAATAAGTAAAATAATATGGCATTTCTCTTTTCTGTCTCACTTATTTCACTTAGCATAATATCCTCTAGGGTCCATCCATGTTTTCATAAATGACAAAGAAAAAAGAAATTGAAGATAGAAATAAATGAAAGGTTATACTGTGCTCATCAATAGGAAGAATTAATATCATTAAAATGTCTATAATATGCAAAGCAATCTACAGATTCAATGCAATTCTTATCAAAATACCAATGGCATTTTTCACATAACTAGAACAAATAATCCTAAAATTTATGTGGAATCACAACAGACCCTAAATAGCCAAAACAATCTTGAGAAACAAAAACAAACAAAAACACAGGCCAGGACCCAGAGAACCACTGGTGGCCATTTTATAGCCTTTCAGATTTCTTTCCATCTATGCCCATCGCTCTCACAAGTCAAGCTCACTACACATATGGCTTTGTGGCCTTCCTTTTAACTTAAGCTCCAGGGATGCTTTCCTTGTCAATAAATATTGATCTCATTCATTCTTTAATGGCCATAGTGTAATCTATAATAGCCCTCTCCCAACAGTCCTTACTTCCAAGTTTTCAAATTTTATAAATAACTGTACAAAAATAATCTCTGAATATCTTTTGATCCAGTTATTACTTAAGGTAAGTTCCTGGAAAGGCAGTTGCTAGGTCAAAGGGCACGCATATCTTTAAAGAACAGAATACACACCAACAAACAGGCCTCCTGAAAGATTCAAATCCAGAGTGAAGGGCATATCTTATATTCTTCATTTTGTTTCTTTGTATTTTCTGGAGATATTTTCTCTAACTTACATTTTGCTTAAAATTGCATATGTCAATGAAAAAATTATAGGTGGTTATAGAAAAATAAAAGGAAAAGAAAAGGGACAACCGGAAGGTAACTTTTTCCAACAGAGAATTCTAATCTACGGGACAGGCTTTGCCTGGAAAGAAGATGGGGACACAGGACTCTCTTAACTTGATGCCACTGTCCATTACATGCACCCTCTCACTCCCCTTCATGCCCGTCATGCTCCCTTCCCACCCCTGGTCATCTACAGGTGGAGAATGCAGTGATCAGCAAGCTTGAGTGCCCCGTCCTTTCAACAGTTGTAGTCATCACTCTATTAATAAAAGGCCATTCTGGGCTTTCAAAAACAAAATAATGGCTTCCGCTTTTTTCTAGGAATAGCTCTCTTCAAGGCAGAGATTCAAAAGTATCCTCACTGGGTTGAGTTAGGACTTCCCAATTCCCTTCCCTCACCCTGAAACCAATAAAACACTCTAGCTTTTTCCTGTTATCACAAATAGTAGTCAATCCACCTATCTACAAGTAATGTCTTTCCTGTTTCCTGATTGGCTGAGGGGTTGGAAGCAAGATAACCACCCTCATTAGAAATATGTGTATATAGAAAGACAACAGGCTCTAATGGAGTTATTGGGAAGAACTGAATTTTTCTACTGGGCCTATCAAGAGGCTTGGGGCTTACTTTATTTACTGCTGTGTTGCTAGATAAGTAAGTTTCTAAAAAGTTAGGAGCTACAGATTACTTCAAAAATTATTTGACTTTTTTTTTTTTAAATCATGACGTTTTTAGATTGTAAGGCAAAAATAAAATAACACTAAAATTTTTCCTAGTAGTTTATAGTTTATGTCTTACAAATAGGATGTACATATTCATAGTATTTGTAGAAGAACAACCCAACCCACACACAGCCTCTGCTGACCCAGAGCATGAACTTCACCTTGAGGTCAAGCCAGGTGATTCTGAAAAGAGGGCTAAATCCTTCAACCACTGCCAACCCATTCAACTCACTGTGGCAACAGAGTGGTGAGTATTTCGGTCCCAGTGACCTGAAGAATGAGTAATTCACAAAGCACCCAATTTATTCCCATAAAATGCTTAGCATGCCAGTTGACTTTGGGCTCAATTTACAGAAAAATCCAGGTTTTTAGAAAGATTTACTCTAGGGTTTCCAAATGTTTATTGCCTTGCTGACAGATTTTTAGACTGATACTTGTAACAGGTCATTTTTCACACCACAAGGAATCCAGAATGTGATTCCAGAACATGGAGCAAAAATTGTCTCTGAGAGTCCAGTTGATAGGACATTACTCAAATTCTAGACTCTATGCAAGCAAGTAAGTAAAAGTACTTCTTACATTAATGATTGTATGTGAGATAGCACAGCATCAGGAAAAGTTACATGTGCCTACTACCCCTCCCACTCACCCTCACTCTATCAGGCTCATGCTTACTGGTATTTTCTCTGTTCCACACACACACACTGAGCTTGTTCCTACCTCAGCAACCCTGCACTTGCTCCTGACACCTGGAGTCCATTCATCCCAGTGCCTTGCAAAGTTGGCTCCTGCTCATCATTCAGCTTCAAATTAGCCCTCCTACCTCTCCAAGCCACACAGTAAACACTATGGCCTACTGATTCCCTTCTTAGCACATATTACAATCTCCAATTATCTTATTCATTTTTAGAAATATATTTCTTGTTACTGAGGGCTCGACCTTGTCTCCCTTGTTCACAGTCACATCCCTAGTGCCCTGAACGATATCTAGTACAGAGAAGAAACTCAATAATGTTTTTAAGTAATTACATAAAAATCTTAATTAACCCAAAGTACTGGGGTTCTGCATTCAATTATAGTGCAAAGCTATTAGGTATGGCTTGCATTGTATCCTAATTACTCAATTATTGTAAAAATAAGATACACTTCAGATCAGACACATGAAGATCAGGTTCATGATCTACAGAGTGAAGGGATTATATTAATTTACTAGTTACAAAAGTTCCATCATGAAGATACCCTGTTGTTGTTGTTTTCCATGATGCCAGTGTTTTAAAATAGTTTGCTTTTTATATTGGTAGTGTATCTTTAATGAAGTTTCTATCAGAATTTTTGAAAGATAGCAAATAGCTTATGGATAAAAAAAGTGTACAATTAATGTTCATAATATTCCTCATGATAGCCAACAAGTGGAAACAATCCAAAGGTCATCACCTAATAAATAGACAGATAAAATGTGGCATATCCAAATATTCATACAATGGAATATTATCCATTCATAAAAATGAACGAAGTACTATGATGTGCTATAATATGAAGGAGGCTTGAAAACATTATCCTAAATAAAAGTGAGACACAAAAGAGTACATACATGATTCCATTTATATGAAATGTACAGAATAGGCAAATCCGTAGAGATAGAAAGCAGATTAGTGGTTACCAAGGGCTAAGAAGTGAAGCAACAGAGAAGGAGAGGACAGGCAGAAACGGGGAGTAACTGCCTAACAGGTACAGAGTTTCCTTTGGGGGTGATGAAAATCTTCTAAAATTCACTGCAGTGATGGTTTTACAACTAAATAAATATACTAAAAAAACCATGGAAGGTATACTTTTGGATGGTATATGAGGTATAGCTCAATAAAATTATCATGTACATATATTTTTAATGGCATGAAGATACCAATAATATCTTTTGTGATTAAACTGGATGATTAAGTCTCATCTAGACCTAACGTCTACAAATAAAGCTCCTCCGGGTTTACATTGCTTTAAGAAAATGTCAGCTGCTCTAACTCTGAAATCTTAGTGGCTTATGAGAAGTTTATTTCTAGCTAAAATAAATTCCAATCAACAGCATGATTGTGTATGGGGTGGGGGCAGTGATGTTCACTCTGAGCAGCCATTTCCATTCTTTCTGTCTAATGGTGCCATCATTCTGGAGTCTGAGCCTCAGAGTTCCAGTGAATCTTCTGTATTTGGCCAGTAGACAGGGACAAGAGGGTTCAGTAAATTACACTTTGGTACTAGATTACCAAAGTAATTTATATGCCAAATCAAAAAATGGCAAAAATCACTTCCATTGACCAAAACTGAGTAATATGGCCACCCCTAACTACAACAAAATCTGGGAAATGTACTCTATTTGTGTGGAGGAGGAAGAGGAATCAGGTTTTGTTAAATGTATAGCGAGACTTAGCAGGGATTTAGGAGGGACCCAGGGCCACCTTTTGGTCACACACACACAGTTGCTCCAAAGATATTATGTCTTAGCAAGTAGTCGGTACCAACTGGAGAATGAACTGGTAAAACTAGTTTTTAGAGAGAAGTTTGGCAACAGCTAATAAAGTTGAAGATATGATAGATTAGAAAACCTGGCCACACTATTTTGCACCTTCTCTTATCCCTTAAATCTGGGCCGGCCTTGTGACTTGCTTTGACCAATAGAATATGGAGGAGGTGATGCCATGGCAGTCCAGAGCCTAGGCCTTAAAAGGCCTTGCAGCTTGTGTTTGAAATGATGCCTCAATAACGTCATGCTGTGAGGTAGCATGTGTACCCTATAGGAGAATGAGAAGCCATATGGAAAAGATCTGAGGTAGCCTAGACTACAGACAGTCCCAGTGGTCAGACATGTGAGTGAGGCCACACTGACTATTCCACCATTGCCACCATCATCTGATTGTATCCGCCATTGCCACCGTCATCTGATTGCAGCCAGATGAGGCAAAATAGCAGCAGCACACCGCCCATACACAGCACTGTGTAAATCATCACTTAGGCCAGGAAGTTTGGGGCGGGGGGGGGAGGGATGTGACACAGCCATAGATAACTGATACAGGAATTTGACCTCTGAGTATAGACTACAGAAAAACTCAGACGTTAGCCCAAAGAGAACGTCTCAAAAATGTCCACTACAGTACTATTTATACAAAGAAAAACACCATAAACAAAACTAATATGTGAACAATTACAATAAAAATGGATCTTTAATAGATGATTTAAGTAGCCAATGGAACACTACACAGCATGAAAATAAAATAAAGCTACAGAGCCCTCGCCTGTGTTGCTAAGTAGTTAAAGTCGCCCGCCCCATGCACAGAAAGGTCATGGGTTCAGGTCACAGGTTCAATTCCTAGCCCCAGTTGGGGCATATGCAGGAGGCAACCAATCAATGTGTATCTTTCACATAGATCTCTCTCTCTCTCTCTCTCTCTCTCTCTCTCTCTCTCCCCTACTCCCTCTAAAAATCACTGGAAAAAATATCCTCCTAGGATGAGGAACAAAAAAAGCTACAGGTTTCAACTTTAAACTTAAAATACATACTCTTAAGAAAAGAAAGTGAATATCCCAGTGATACATATTCAGTCATCAAATATTTATAGAACACTAGTAGGTATCTGGGATAAAGGAGTCATGAAAACAGACCACAAAAAGAAAAACAAACTAAAAAACCCTGCCCTCAGTGAACTTGCATTCCAATGCAGGGAGAAAGAAAATAAGTCAAGTGTTCAGTCACCTCGATGGTGAAAAGTAGTAGGAGGTAAAATTTACTAAATGGTTAAAAGTCCTAAGGAGAATAATGAAGAAGGGAAAGGGATAAAGGATTGGGGGGATTTGCAATTTGAGATGGGGTAGCCCAGAAGGTCTTAGGCCAGGGGTGGGCAACCTTTTTGTGAGTGCGTGCCAAAACCAGCAAAATCTCTGACTCAAAATTCTTCTGCGTGCCAACCCTAATTTTTTGAGAACATGTTACACCTACTTGATATGTGAAGAACCTTGAAGAAATAATAAAATTCATTCGAGCGACAAAAACACAGTATATGATGATGAAAAATACATTTATTTTTTAATGTATACATGTACACTGATAGTCCGACAGAAAACTTTATGACTCCATTTGATATTATCAGTGGGACTTGTGCTGCTCCATCACTGATGACAGAGATTTTACATCAGGTTTATATTTCGTGACCTTCAGAGATATGCACGAGCTACTACTTTCATCCGTCAGGCTACTCCTATTACGAGACTTAACAAAATTCATCACTGAGAACAAGGATTCACAAGCGTATGTGGATGAAACCAAAACACTGGTAGGATCTAGGAAGGCAGGGAGAGTTAAGGCAGAGGCATAGAAATTGCTCTTCCCCTCTCTCGTCAATCAATGTCTATGGTCTTTAAGATAACTTGTTAAGTAAAATTATTTATTTATCTAAGATGCACCTACACTGAATCTAAGATGCACCTACACTGAATTTATCTGAAAAATAAAAAAGTCGATATTAAGAAAAAAATTGTAAATGGAAGATTATAAGAGAGGGTTTTGCGTGCCATGTTTGGCATGCATGCCAGGGGTTGCCCACCCTTGCCTTGGGCAGAGTCTTTTAAATAAAGCCTGGAGGCAAAGGGAACTACAAGTGCAAAGTGCCCTGAAGCAGAAGGATGGCTGGATTTTCTAGAAACAGAGAAGAGGCCAAGGAGCAACTGGCCTAAAGAGTCATGAGAAAACTATGAAACCATGTACTGTGCATTTAAGAATGTACAAACAAGCAGTACATATTACTTATGAATTCATAAATATCTAGTTTTAAATGTCCATATTGGTTGAGAATATATACAACATGTCAAATAAGTATAAAAATAAGCAGGAAAAGATACACATTAATTTCAGGATAGGATTTCCTTTGGGGGAAATGGAGGCCACTGGATCAAGATGGAGTATAATCGTTTCATGGCAAATTTTATTTATTTATTTACTTATTAAAGTAAAATTTGTTTAGGGTGGACAGGTAGGTTTTAATTATAATATTCTCTGTATTTTCTAGTATGTTTGAAACATTTCATAATTGGTTTTAGAAGGAAATAAAGTAATAAATATTTAATCAACAGTCAGCAATTGTTTACATGAGGAGACATAGTTGGAACAAACACACAGTGAGAAGGGAGTTTACTAATTGTCCAAAAACTCAACTGGCATCTGGCTGGGCCACACTAAGAAGGACACCATCTCTCCCCTAGAGGTAACAGCCGCCACATTTCACACATCATATTATGTAGGATTTAGTCCATATATAGTTAGCATAATTCTATTTTGATAAAGGCGGACACCAACATCAGTTCTACTTTAAACCTGTAGTGCCTCTCTATCTGCTTCTAATATAATTTCCAAGTTTTATATGTAAAATTACATTCCAAATAAAAGAGCTCACGCTTCTGTAAAACTGGACAGGAAGAGAAGTTAGTAATAATGACAATAACACACTGGCTTATTGAGTGCTCTGTATTTGCCAGTCCCCTTTTCAAGTTCCCGTTTTGCATATTAGGTCATTTAGTCTTCCTAAGAGTTCTGTGAGGTAGGCACAGCCATGACCCCCTCAGACCAATGAAGAACGGAGGTTCAGGGAGCTGAGTGACTTGCTGAGTTCACACAGCTGGAAAGTGATTAGTCAGGCTGCAAACCCAGCAGCCTATCTGGTGGCAGAGGCTGAACTTAAACCACCAGGTTCTGCTGGGAATGCAGACACCTCTGAGCACACCCTAAACTGCTCCCACAATTCACCACTTGTATACTAAAGTCAAAACCAACTGTGGGTATGTTTGTGTGACTGGGCAATAAATAATTAACTATATGGTTCATATTCGCTTCAGCTCATGGGATTATAGGCTTCAGTTGAATCAGTGTGAATCTTCAGTGCCCACCAACATAAATTTGAAATTTTGCTGTCTCTTATAAATAAAAAAAATATATAAATAAAACTGCATCCAAAATAGTGATGACTCTTTAAACTCTTTAAAATTTAAAAATAATTTTTGCACAACTAATTTTATTTTACTCTTTTAAAAAATTATTGAATTTATTGGGGTGACATTGGTTAACAAAATTACATAGGTTTCAAGTGTACAATTCTATAATATACCACCCAAAATCAACTCTTATAAACACTATCATCCTTAAGATGGTATTGGTATTTGGAGAGAAGGAGCAAGGTCCAATTTAGCTCTTAGAAATGCCTCCTGATTCTCACTGAAAACTGTATTTATTTCCCTAAAGGCGATATTCCCACATATATTAGTCCTACAGAGTCATACAAAGCAAAGTTTGGGGACTGCTTCTCAATTGGGAATTCTCAACATGGCAGGCCAAAATTCACTGCCATCACAAATGAAATGATCAAAATGAAACATGGTTTTAAAAAAGAGAGATCTTAAGACCAAATGAATACAATGCAAAGGCATCTAACATCACCAAAACCAAAGCTAAAAAATGTAAATAATCTTATCTTTAGCCACAAAAATGAAAAAGAACTAGCATATCACTTTTCTCGTAGCTTTAGTTTAATAATAGGAGATTAAACATGTATGCAATCCATATAAGGAGAAACTAACCCTTATAATTGTAAAATTATGTTTGGTAGAAATTAGGTGCAATAGCAAACATCAAAAAGTCTATGGTGGTACATCTAAAAAACAAATTCACTGTTAATCACTTCTTTCAAACAATCCCTATTGCTAATATGCTTAATATTTTCCCTAATTTAAGCAAATGTTTGTTAAAAAAAAAAAGATCAGACATGCATCTCTCTCTATGTCCTTTAGAAATTCTAAGCTTTGTGTAGTATCAATCCAGAAGTACTATCTCATCCTACACAGTAGCTCATACAGAGAACTTTAACCAGAAGCCTTCCCAAACATACCTCCTGCCATCATTCATTCTTTAAAATAAGAGGACTAGAATCTTTTGTCCACTGTACCAGAATGTTTCTGATCTATATAGTTCAAATGAGTGACTTTAAGGAGATTAAAGCTTAATTTAAATTATTTCTATTACTGCAGTCAAAGTAAATTCAATGCTCCCAGACTGATGTTTCTAACAAAACCAACTCAAACTTTGCTTCACTAAAATATAACCAACAGAGGGAAAAACACCATAAACATAGTAATTATGGTGAAGTAATCAAAGGCCTCTACACTCAGAAAAAAAAATGTCCTAAAAATGTCACTTGTGGGTTTTGAGGGTTTGGAGCTTTGAAAGGGACCCATTTTAAACAGAAGTCAAGAGGAAGCAACGCACGGTGGATCTCTCTGTCTCTCCTCCCCTTTCTCTCACTTGGGGAAGGAGAAGACACAAGTGGAGAAATCAAGCACTTCTCACCCCACCCCATTCTTCCTTTGCCTGCACTTCTACAGGGGCTTCAAAACATCCCCACTTTACATAGAATTCCCTTCCCATCAGATTTCCTGGCTTGTAATTATCATCAAAGGCAGCTTCTATAGGTTGACTTAGAGAACTTTCGGGCCCCAAACGGGAATTCCTGGCTGAAAGTGACTCTGTTTTATTCTCTTTAAAGAAACCAGCAGTGTGAATTAACTAGAAGAGTTGGTTTAATCTGAATAGACATTTCTCCAGAGAAGATATACAGTAGGTGCATAGAAAGATGGTCAACATCTCTAGTCATTAGGAAAATGCACATCAAAACCACAATCAAATGCTACTTCCCACAGACTGACTGGGATGGCTGTTGTCAAACGTGTTTATAACAATGTGGAGATCTGGATCCCTTTACTCACTGCTGGTGGGAATGTACAGTGGCAAAGCCACTGTGGAAAAGTGTATCGATTCCTTAAATCAATGATCATAGAATTACCATTGGATCCAGACATTCCTCTTCTGGGTGTATGTTCAAAAGAATTGAAAGCAGACTCAAAGAGTGTACATAACAGTATTATTCACAATAGTCAAAAGGTAGAAACAACCCACATGTTCATCAACCACTAAATGGATACATAAAATGTGGTATAGACATGTAAAGGAATATTATTCATCTTTAAAAAGGAAGGAAATTCTGACACGTACTACAACATGGATGAACCCTGAAGACATTACCCTAAGTGAAATAAGTCAGACACAAAAAGACAAATATTGTATGAGTCGCCTCATACGAGGGACTCAGAGTACTCAAAATCATGGGGACAGAACACAGAACGGTGGCTGGCAGGAATTAAGGGGAGGAGGTTCTGAGTTTCAGTTCAGGTGATGAAAAAGTTCCGGAGGTAGAAGATGGTGACGGCTGCACTTCAATGTGAATGTACTTAATGCCACTGACGTGGACACTTAGAAACGGTTAAAACAGCACATTTTATGTTATGTGTATTTCACCACAATAAAAAAGTTGACTCACAGGATATAATGGTTTTCATTATAAATCAGTAACCTGCCACTCTGTAGCTCCACACCATTTAGTGTATAAATATGATGCTCCTGGTTACACATGCTCTCCTTTTAGTGACCATCCGACCAGAGGCCAGGCTGCAGTAGGCAGAACAGTTGTTCATGTCTTTAAACTTCCTCCTACTTTAGGAAGAAAGCACTAGCTTGAGACATGGATCCCCTTTCTCTAATGCATAGGCCCTGACAGACGGAGAATCATCCACAGCTCCACTTTGTGCTGAGGCCCCTGGGACTTCATAATCCTTCCCAACATAGGGTCCAGGCAGACATCAATTAATCAGAGCTGTCTGTCAAAAGGAAATCTATTTGCCACAGTGGTCTAGGTGGCAATCTAGTTACTTTTACACAAACTCAAATCTTACACATTAAACAACAATTGCAATTAAGCTGAATACACCAGATTATAGATGTAAGGAGACAGGTGTGTTTTGTCAACCTCTGTCCAAGCCTTTTCACTGTCTTGGATTCTGACAGGTACAGGGCCAGGGTATAAGAAAAACACCTTGGGTAATACAACTTGGGGGACCAGAGAAAGAGATTTTCATAGCATACTAATAAAAAGGAGACATGCTCATCTAGTGAAATCTCTCATTATGAAAGTCCTCATTGTCTTCCAGAGCAGGGTGACAAATTGTTTCTGTAAAACACTGGAGAGTAAATATTTTAGATTTTTGTTGGCCATGCCGTCAGCCTCTGTTGCACTCAATGCTGCTCTATGAAAGCAACTATAGACGATACATAGACGAATGGGTGTGGTTGTGTTCAAATAAAACTATTTACAAAAACAGGTGGCACGTGGGACTTGGCCTGTAGGCCACAGTTTGCCAACCAGTGTTCTAGTTGTTCTATCTTTAGTCCAGATCTCTCTGAAGACCTCTTTCCCCTTTTCTTCTACCTCCTTCAGAATTTAAAAGCTATTTCTACCTCCACTTTGCCCCCAATATTGCTGAATGAAGGGCAATGGGCACAGTAGGCAGAGCACCAGGCAGGAGGTGGAGAAGGGCAGAGAGAGGATCCCGGAGGACTGATGTCTTTGCGAGGGGGTGATGCATGTAGAGTTGAGGACTAAAGCTGAGGGGGGGATCAGTGGGGTAGGGGAGTCACTCCTGAATTTCCATCCGCCCACAAGAGCTGGGTGCACTGGGATCTGGTATTCCAATCTACCCAACATGAAGCCCATCTGGATGGATGTGCTCTTGGATCCTGCGTGTGAGCTCAATGTCGCTAGGAGCCAGTCTGGTTATGGGCTGCGCTATTTGGATGAGTTATACAGGAAGTGATTTCCTTAGATCACTCAAGGAACGGGTGCAAAGCCTGTTCAAAGCTAACCCAAGGTTATGTCATCCAATAAATTCTGCTCAACAACAATTAGATATACCAGGGTAAGTATGGAGCAGGGCATAGCCAGCCTGCCTCAGCCCCCGGCCGTCCGCTCTGACTCACTGACTCTGGGCAAGCCTGTCTGTTTCTTGTATTGAGAGTGGGAATCCAAATGCTGATTCCACTCAAGGATAAGCAAGGAAATCTATTCCAGGTGATCTGCCTTCAGACTGAAAGATAACAGCTAATGAAGGGAAGAAAACTCCCTCATCCCCACAAGGATTTGATGCTCGGTCTTCAATGCAAGATGGAACTGAAGGGACTGAAAGAGACAAAGGCGCTTGGTATGGAGAAACAGGAATTATAAAAGAATCAAAGTCAACACCTAAGCTGGTCGACAGGAACAACCTAGAGCTTCTTAGAGAAGTGCACATATATGCTGAGGGACATGAGAATAAGCGGGAGTTATCTGGGGAAGATAAGTGAGAGTGGGAGCATTCTAAACATGAAGTGAAGAACCAAGGCCCAGGGACAGGAAGTGTATGTAGGGAATAGTTCTGTTCAGTGTTACCAGCCTCTAAAGCTGGAGGCAGGTTCTGGTGCAAAATGAGGCTGAGGGTTAGGCCAGAGCAGAACAACAGAGGTTCTCAAATGTCCTAAGAAAGACCAGAGTTTATCCTACATGATGACAGAGGTGTTGAAGGTATTAGGTAGGGCAGTGATGAGGAAATGTAGTCAATCAGAACAGAATCAGGCTGGAAGCAGAGGGGCCAGCAAGAAGCCAGGGCCTAATCCAAGCAAAAAAAGATCAGAACAAAGGCAGGTGACAGAAGGGATGGAGAGGAGGGTGTTGATTCAAGAAATATTTACAGGCTAAAGTCAGCGAGACCTGTTGAGCCATTAAATCTGGGGTAGCAAGATGCAAGGGACAAAAAGGAACTAAGGGTGACTCTCAGATTTCTGGCCTGGACAGCTGGGCATATGGCCAAGCTATATCCCTGTGAGGCCAAACCACCCCACACCCCAATATAATCTTTACAACTACAGAGAGTCACTCTCCCAGAAAACAGGCAATCTGGAAAAAGTTCCATAGATGGAAAGATGCAAAGACAAAACCAAGTTTGGAAATATCCGTGTAACAAGTACTGAAAATCATAATCACACACGTATAAATAAAAGGCCAGCCGAGATGAACAGCTATCCGACGTGACCATTACACCAGGTTTCACTCTACAAGGTACTGTAATATTTCTACAGCGTTTCAATGTCCTGCCTGCAAAATACACAAAGCTACAAAGTGTGTATCGCATGTATGTCTGGGTGCTTTACAACCACCCGTACCTCAGATGAACACTGTCTGTCCTGTAGTATTTCATTAGAATAATTTTAAACAATGGAGGAAATTTCAGTAAGTATATATTTCAAGTTACTCACCCAGAAAAAAAGATTAGAGTGGGTGGGCATCCATTTGCTGTTTAGGTTTATAAATTATTATTAATCCTTTAACTTTTTAAATAGCTTCAAGTTGTCTTAAATGACAGTGTTAGGGGCTTTCAAAACCTGTTCCCTGAGGAGAATTCAGGTCCACAAAGCTGTGTCTCAATTCAAACCAAAATCCAGGATCCTGGCTTCTACATCCCAACTGCCAACCTAATGGAACATTTTATAAAAAGTACAAGAGAAAGAGCCCTACACACTGAAGGGCACACTGGATCTCATGTAATTTATCAAGTCAGTTTCACAGACTCCTATCTTCCAATTTTATGTTATGAAACATGCCAGTGTGCCCTTGACAGCAGGTTGAAGGAGACCTCCATGGTCCTTCCGAGGCAGACCTTCCAGCTGGGCTGTGGCAAGCCCTCCCACACCTTCTCCTCCATAGCACTCAGCAAGCTTATCATTAACTCCCTGTTGAAGGTCAGTCTTCACATGTGGAAGGCAGCTGTGAGGGTGGGGATCTTGTCATCTTGTTGATTTCTGTAGACCCAATGCTTAGGGCAGTGCCTGGCCCTCCAGAGAAGCTCAGCAAGTACTTTCTAGTCACGAACTGCCTCCACGGAAGCTCCGAACCCATATATATATATATATATATATATATATATATATATAAATTTGTGCACTCGGGGGGGTGGGGGGGTTCCTCGGCCCGGCCTGTGCCCTCTCGCAGTCTGGGACCCCTCGGGAGATAACGACCTGCTGGCTTAGGCCTGCTCCCGGGTGGCAGAGGGCAGGCCCAATCCCTAGGTGCAGCCCCTGGTCGGGCTCAGAGCAGGGCCGATTGGGGAGTTGGGGCACCGCCCCGTCATGCAGAGCAGGGCCGATTGGGGAGTTGGGGCACCGCCCCGTCATGCACAGAGCAGGGCGGATCGGGAGGTTGCGATGCCACCCCTAGTCATGCTCAGGGTAGGGCCGATTGGGGGGTTGGGGCACCGCCCCCTGTCACACTCAAGGCAGGGTAGATAGGGAGGTTACGGCGCCACCCCCTGTCATGCACAGAGCAGGGCCGATCAGGGGGTTGGGGCACTGCCCCCTGTCACGCACAGAGCAGGGCCCAACAGGGGGGTTGGGGCTCCGTACCCTGTCACACACAGAGCAAGGTCGATCAGGGGGTTAGGGAGCTCCCCCCGTCACACACAGAGCAGGGCCCATCAGGGGGTTGGGGAGCTCCCCCCTGTCACGCACAGAGCAGGGCCCATCAGGGGGTTGGGGAGCTCCCCCCTGTCACGCACAGAGCAGGGCCCATCAGGGGGTTGGGGCGCCGCCACTGTCACACTCAGGGCAGGGCCGATGGGGAGGTTATGGCTCTACCCCGTCACACACAGAGCAGGGCCCGTGGGGAGGGTGGGGAGGTTGGGGCGCGGCACCCTGTCACACACAGAGCCGCAGGGCGATCAGGGGGTTGGGGAGCTCCCCCCTATCAGGCACAGAGCAGGGCTGATCAGGGGGTTGGGGCGCCTTCCCCTGTCACGAACAGAGCAGGGTGGATAGGGAGGTTGTGGCCCCGCCCCCTGTCACACACAGAGCCCCAGGGCGATCAGGGGGTTTGGTCGCTGCCCCCTGTCACGCTGATCCCGGTGCCGGGAGGCCTCACTGTTCTGCTGATCTTGGTGCTGGGAGGCATATTACCCTTTTACTATATAGGATAGAGGCCTGGTGCACGGGTGGGGGCCAGCTGGTTTGCCCTGAAGGGTGTCCTGGATCAGGGTGGGGGTCCACACTGGGGTTCCTGGCCAGCCTGGATGAGGGGATGATGGCTGTTTGCAGCTGGTCACACCCCCTTCAGGGTGGGGGTCCCCACTGGGTTGCCTGGCCAGTCTGGGTGAGGGGCTGAGGGCCATTTTCAGGCTGGCGGGTGACTGAAGCTCCCAACCTGTCCTTTTTTTATTTTTTTTTTTATTCTGGGCCAGCTTTAGCTCTGAGGCTTGGCTCCAGCTCTGAGGCCTCGGCTGCTGAAAGCAGGTATCTGGTTTGTTTGGGTTCTATAATTGTAACACTGTTGCGGTCCTGCTCACTCCAGCTCTGAGATCCCGGCTGGTTGAAAGCAGGGATCTGCATTTGTTCTATAATTGAAACAATGTTGCGGTCCTGCTGGCTGAAGCCCAGCTGGCTTAAAGCAGGTTTCTGGGGTTTTGTTTAGCTTCTATATTTGTAACAATGTTTCTTAGAGTGTAAGCTCAGAGGCCGGCAAGGCAGGCGGGGAACGTTGGCTTCCTCCATCACTGAAGCAAGCAAGCCTCCTGTTTGCTTCAAGCTGCCTGGCTGCCGGCCGCCATCTTGGTTGGCAGTTAATTTGCATATCGCCCTGATTAGCCAATGGGAAGGGTAGCGGAGGTATGGCTAATTACCATGTTTCTCTATTATTAGATAGGATACTGAGTGGCCAGATTGTTATGACCGGCCAGATTATTATGACCACCCCATCAGTACAATGAAGTGAATTAGTTATGCAAATAATAATAATAATAAAACCGTGAGAGTATTTGCTTAGAAAGTTTTCAATATTCAATATTTTTGGAAGTGTCAATTAAGTACTGATGGGGTGGTCATAATAATTTGGCCAGTCATAATAATCTGGCCACTCATTGTGTGTGTGTGTGTGTGTGTGTGTGTGTGTATTTAAATTGATGTATAATCTATATATATAAAATCATAATATGCAAATAGACCAAATGATGGAACAACCAAACAACTGGCCACTATGACATACACTGACCACCAGGGGGCATGAGCAGACCATGGCAGGTATCAGCAGCAAGCAGCAGAGTGTGGAACATGATGGGCATCAGCCACGGCAGGATGGTGGAGCAGGTGAGTGGGGACGCCAGATCAACTGGGGCGCCAGTCTCTGTCATTGGGACGAGTCTCTGGTAATTACTGAAAATTCTTTACTCCTGTGCGCTGCGGTCCTGCCCGGCGCTCTCACCCGCTGCCAGCACTGGAGCCGCCATTCGCCCCCGCTGTCGGCAACAGCCCCACTCGCACCTGCAGCCGGCACTGGAGCCACCACTAGCACCCGCTGTCGGCGCCCAGCACTGGTCTTGATCACTTGGCGACATCAGCGGGTGTGAGCGGCAGCTGCCAGCCCCAATTGCCCCCAGGGCTTCTCCACCTCCCCCTGCTCCTGAGGGGTGATCGGGGCCGGCAGCTGCTGCTCGCACCCGCTACTGGTGCCGGCCCAATCACTCCGCACCATCAGCAGGTGTGAGTGGGGCCAGTGCCGTCAGGCGGCAGTGGGAGCGAGGCTGCTGGCAGATAGGGGACCAGGGGCCCTGGTGGGAGGGGCCAGGCAGGGGCATGGAGAATGGGCTGAAACCCGCCCCTGTGCCCACCGCAGCCTCATGGCCCACAGTTCCTTTCAAGGTGCACAAATTCGTGCACTGAGCCCCTAGTTGATATACAACATAATAGTTTCAGGTGTATAAACTTTTTTTATGTAGTTCCTAACAATGTCAGAATTGAAATCCAGATCTCCCAGTACACCCAGGGCAGGGAGGATCACTCAGTTCTGAGTTAGGTTCCTGTCCCTCCTTCTTAGCATTGTTTGAGGACCCATCTCATCCCAATTACTGGTTCCTCTCCCACCAGGCCCTGCAGAGCCAGGTTCATAAGCTGTTCTCCAGAGCTTCCAGGCTCTTCTAAAAGGAAACAAAAACTCCATTTAGATTTGTCTCAGGTTTCATGTTAATACTATCTATAGAGATTGAGTGTAGTTTTTCAAATGGCATATAATAGGGAAGTTAAAAAGATAAGCACAACCTCAAAGTAACTTCTTAGAACTAAGCCTTGTCTCACCCAATTCCTTTCTCTTTAAGATCAGAGAGAATGACCCACCCTAGGGAGTCCCACCATCCCTTTTGTTCCCGGAGAGGCAACCTGGGGAGCTAGCTGAGGGAGGCTCTCACTCCTAACTTTCTCTCCATATCTGTGGATCCACCTCCATGGATTCAACAAACCACGCAACAAAATATTAAAAAAAAAAAGGTTACGTTTTGCTGACGTGTACTAAGTAGTTAAGCCTTAAGCCTACTCTAGCTGCATCTTTACTGAATGGATGCAGGTTTTTTCTTGTCATTTTTCCCTAAACCAGTGATGGCGAACCTATGACACACGTGTCAGAGGTGACACGCGAACTCATTTTTTTGGTTGATTTTTCTTTGTTAAATGGCATTTAAATATATAAAATAAATATCAAAAATATAAATCTTTGTTTTACTATGGTTGCAAATATCAAAAAATTTCTATATGTGACACGGCACCAGAGTTAAGTTAGGGTTTTTCAAAATGCTGACACGCCGAGCTCAAAAGGTTCGCCATCACTGCCCTAGACAATACAGTATAACAACTACTTACATAGCCTTTACCTTGTATTGGGTATTACAAGTAATCTAGAGATGCCTTAAAGTATATATCAGGATGTGTGTAGGTTATATGCAGATGCTCTGCCATCTAATTAGTAATATGCTAATTAGACTGGACAGCTGAACGACCTTCCGGACATCATTCTGGACATCCTTCTGGACGAAGCCACAGCAGCGGGGGCCAAGGCTGAGGTGGTTAGGGGTGATCAGACAGGCAGGTGAGTGGTTAGGGGCAATAAGGCAGGCATGTGAGTGGTTAGGGGTGATCAGGCAGGCAGGAAGAGGGGTTAGGGGCAATGAGGCAGGAAGGCAGGCCAGCCAGCGGTTAGAAGCCAGTGGTCCTGAATTGAGAGAGGGCGTAGGCCAGGCTGAGGAACCCCCCACCCCCATCGTTTTAGAATTTCATGCACTGGGCCTCTAGTTTTATATAAAGGACATAAGCATCCTGGAATTTTGGTTTCCTGGGGGGCCCTGGAACCAATCCCCCAGGATACTAGATACTGAAGGAGGGCTGTATTTCTGTCCACCGATTGTTGATCTCCCTCCTGAGCCTTGGGCCCTGGGGAAATGATTATGGCTTCTTCAAAGAAGGAACTCCAGACTCCCATAAACAAATAGCTCTCTCTAAAAGGGTCTGCTCAGAGCTGCCCGCTGCTGTGCAGTCTGAGTCTCCAAGGCAGGACTTCCTTCTGGTGCACAGGGGCTCTCCTGGGAAGGGCCCCTGAGCCAGCCACACCCCTCTTTGGCCCCTTCCCTCCCTCCTCAATTTCTTCCAGAATCTACCTCTGGCCACCAACCCAGGCTGAGTTCAAGTTTTGCTATTACTTTTCTGTTGACTTCCGCTCTTCTCTACATGGCCACTTTCATTTCATTTCAATGTGAACGGTTTAAAGCTTGCTTTCAAATAGACAAACATAAAAGTAGACAAAGCTAATACATAATTTGTAGGTATACGCAATTGGGTAAGAAAATGGACAAAGCAAAGTGCAGTAGATCACCACAGAGGTCAGGTGAGCAGTTATTTTTGGAGGGAGATGAGTTGGTTTGAGCAGGATCTCTCCAAGGGCTGCTGGGATCACTAGAAAGTTCTAGGTCCTTTCATGGGTGGTGGATTCAAAGATGTTATAAATTCATTGACGGTATATGTGTTTTAGCTGCTTTCTGTATTTATATTATACTTAATAAAAAATTTTGGTATTTTAAGCTCTCATCCTCTTTGACTCTACAACTTAATTCAGGTATAACAATCAACTGGATTTCTGTAAATAGAGAAAATATACTGGATTTCTTCCCATGTTTCTGCAAGTTCTCATCACTGCAATAAATATTTCATATCCAACTTCCACTTGCTTGTTTCCATGAATCAAAGCAGATCTGCTTGAAGAAGGAGAGTATGAGTAAGGAAAGCTGGACCCCAGAAAACTTTGGATGATGGACAGCCTGGGGGATAAAAGGCCTGAGTAGTCACTAAAAATATAATATCCCTGTCCATTCATGTCTGTTAAAGTACTCGTAAGAATGACTGAGTTCAGAGAAGAACTTTAAAGCAGATGAAAGCAACAATGATATTACTATGACATCTCTTGTTGCCCTGTGCCTGTAGCTAAGAATTTAATGGACTATACCACGTTTAATCTTTGCAACAACCAAAGGATATAGATGTTATTCTTCTTGATAATTCTACATGGTGTGTATTGCTATTCCTCTGATAAGCCAATCCTATCCTCACCCTGGATCTTTGGACACTCTGCTCTCTCTACAACTCTTTGTGGCTGGCTCCTACTCCTCCTTCTGGTTTTATCTTACATGTTACACACTCCTCACTGCACAATTAGCCTTCTCCCCCATCCTGGTGCCCATTAAAGAATAGTCCCCACACTCTCAGCGCTCAGAAAAGCAACTGCCCAGTTCTTCATTTCCTGCTCACAGCTGCGGTGGAATCTTCTGAAAGTAAGATTTTGATGACTGAGCCATCCTAGGCTTCTTTCCCATGCACACACATACCTTTTGACAAAGAACCATGAAAGAGCAAGCAGTTAACACATAGGCAAAACAACAACAACAAACAAACAAACAAACAAAAAACACATTCTTGTTTAATTACTATTAATAATAAAGAAAATAATGGTGCCCAATCATAATCACCAATCTTCAGGCTGGGAAGGGAGAGAACCTGCCCTCTATGCGAAGATAAAGCCAAGGGAAACAATCTTAATTTCTCAGCAAAACAGCTATACAGTATATGGGTTGGTTAGGTCAAGTCTTAATTACAAACTTTCAGCAACAATAAAGATGGCAAATGAAATCCTTCAGACATTGGAAGAAGGAATAGTAATAGCCTCACGCTTTCAGTCCAATAGGGAAGTATAGAATGTTTCTAAAATTTGTATCAGAGCTAAAGTGTATATTTAGCTTGGTTTTGTGGCTGCCTCTACAGCCTCTGTGTGCCCCGCATTATAAATACTCCTCAGGGGTCCTGCCTCCCTCCCACACCCTGTAGCATCAATCAAATTAACTAAGTAGCCTTTTGGAGGGTGCTCTGTGGCCCAAACCAACTGGAGGCAAACCGCTGGCCACAGGAGCCCTGCCATTTCCTCCCCAGTCTCCTTGCTCCTGTGGCCTCCAGCCTGGAGACGGTGTCCAGTCTCCCACTTTACGGGAACCCCCTGCCTACCTCCTGCGCGTGGGTACGCAGGACCATATTTAGCTCAACCTACTCATACGTCACTTGGCCAGACCAGGTGAAGCCAGGCACTAAGTGAGCACAAAGAAGAAAGGGCTTTCTGTGTCGAGTAT
Organism: Myotis lucifugus; assembly: GCF_000147115.1. Taxonomy (NCBI): domain Eukaryota; kingdom Metazoa; phylum Chordata; class Mammalia; order Chiroptera; family Vespertilionidae; genus Myotis; species Myotis lucifugus. The sequence goes on from NW_005871131.1 coordinate 3,125,088, forward strand.
CTGTCTGTGTGAAGGCAGTGGCTTTTTCAAGGCTACCACTTTGGTGCCTATGCGCCAAATTCTTTGGGTATTTAATTTAGAGGCAGAAAATATAGTCATCGAAGGCCAGCAAGCAGAATTAAGGAAACTATGATGTTTCAAGGTAAGAAAAAGACAACTTGGGACTGGATATACATATGTGAGTATATGCATGTATGTACATCCATAGATACCACATGTGCATGTACATACACCCATATATACCATATGTGCATGTATGCTCAAACAATGAGGGTATGGCTTGCTGCCAAACATTAAGAAAAGCTTTAAAAATTTATGATGCTGGGAAAAAGTATATGAAGACATAAATCTTAGGTTTTCCTCCCAGTCAATGTTAAAGTACCAGAACAGGCATGCAAATCTTTAAAGTAGTATAACCCCCTAAATTGAGAGTTTAACCTAAAATTGAGAGAAAAAAACTAAAATTGACAACGGCCTCAACAATCATGTCAGAAAATGACTGATTATTTGGTCAATGCTAACTACAGTATCAGTGATGACGGCAAAGTAATTGTGCCCATCATTTCCTGAACACATCCCATGTGCAAAAAACTGTGTAATGACCTTACATTGAGGTGTCATTGATTGATACAAACCTAGGAGGTAGACAGTCTTCTTATCCCCATTTTAAAACTGAAGAAGCTGAGGCACAGCAAGATTACGAAATCTCAATGTCACACAGTGTAAACTGGAAGAATGGAATGGGTTCCAGGCCTATGCAACTCTAGATTAAAGAATTGAAAGTGAGCCCTGGCCAGTGTGGCTCACCGGTTGAGCATCGTCCCATGAACCAAAAGGTCCCTGGTTGGATTCCTGGTTAAGGCACATGACTGGAATGTGGGTTTGCTTCCCAGTAGGGCATGTGCAGGAGGCAGCCAATTGATGTTTCTCACTCTCTTCCCCACTCCTTTCCTCTCTCTCTAAATACACATACACACACACGTGCGCGAGGCCTAGTACACGAAATTCGTGCATGGGGTGTGTGTGTGTGTGTGTGTGTGTGTGTGTGTGTGTGTGTGTGTCCCTCAGCCCAGCCAGCACCCTCTCTAATCTGGGACCCCTCGAGGGATATCTGACTGCCCATTTAGGCCCAATCCCAGTGGTATCAGGCCTAAACAGGCAGTCAGACATCCCTCTCACAATCCAGGATTGCTGACTGTCAACCGCTCACCTGCCTGCCAACCTGATCACCCCCAAACCACTCCCCTGACAGCCTGATCAATGCCTAACTGCTCCCCTGCCAGCCCGATTGCCCCTAACTGACCTCCCCTGCTGGCCTGGTCACCCCTAACTGCCCTCCCCTGCTGGCCTGATCACCCACAACTGCCCTCCCCTGCTGGCCATCTTGTGGTGGGCATCTTGTGTGTTGGAGTGATGGTCAATTTGCATATTACCCCTTTATTATATAGTATATTTATTTATTTATTTAAAGATTTAAAAGTGACAGCCATTGATAGGCAGCCTCCCCTAGGAAATGGGAAATGGGAAAGAAACAAAATCAAATCTAGATAAAGAAAGAAAATTATGAAAAACTCAGGGAATTCTCTGGATAATTTAGGCCTACAAGGAGTCAATATCATCCACAATGTAACACTATTTTGGCAACACAGAGTTTTTGTGTGGTTGTGACTCTGAGTCTTTCCTGGTATAGAAGCAGTCATTTGAAAAGTTAGAAAGCCAATCAGTGTATTATTTAGCTGATGCATAGAGACTGGCTTGCTTCAATTCAAAATGAAATAGTGTGGTCTGAAAGAGAAAAGGCAAATTTACAAAATATGCCATAACTTTCCCATTACCATGCACATCATCCTATTCTAAGCAGTCACCATGAGGCAGCCTTTTCTCCAAGGCATTTTGGGAAGCCGGCCTTTGGAACCATCTCCAGAGCTTGGCACATGTCTGTGACACAGGATCACGCCAGCAGCATCACGTTATAGTCACATGTATTCTAGAACCAAGTCTGGGGAAGAAGGCTGCTGATCTAAATAGGAAACTCTGGCTTTAGGAAAGAACGTGCTATGATTACAAAGGAGCAAGGGCCACAGAAGGGCCAGAAAGCTTTGAGTAACAGCTGCCGTGCTGGGAAATGTACACCCGTTCCACTGGGCGATGGGTAAGAAGGGAAACATTCCTTGGGAAATATGAGTGTCCAAAGTGAGACTGTTTGAGATGTTGGCAGCGACACATCCATGTGCTCACACAGACTTGGTGCTCCCTACCTGGTGCCCAGCATGCAGCGGGTGCCCACTGCACATTGTCAATGACCCAATGACCCATCTGCCAATTAAACAATCAGGCTCTTTGCTAATGAAAAAATTCTCTGTTCTGTTCATACAACAGTTATCAGGTCAAAGCCCCGACTACTCGTGAAAGTATGGCTTTGTTGGAGAACTGAATTATGAAGAAAGCCTGCTCTGAGGGTCTGGCGCTCATTTCGCCACCTCTCTCCAGATGTTTCCATCTGCAGACCGTGTTTCCTAGATGTGTGCACACGGGGTGCCTGCCACACAGGCGGTCACTCTGAGGGCAAGATAGAGTCTCCCTTGGCCCCTCATTCTGTGGCCCCTCCCTGCTCTCCTGACAGCCACTCCAAGCACCTTCCACTGAGGACAGTGCCCCCTGCAGCTTAAAGGAGAAAGGACAACAACTAGGGCAGACCTCTAAAGATGGACATCTTCAAGGGAGAACAAGAAGGTCTCTTACAGGAAAACCCTGTTCAAACAAACCCAATGACAAAAATCTAAATGGCACTTCCTCTATGTATGGTCAGCCACTCATTTATTCCATATGTGTCAACAATTCATAAATTATCTTATTACCTATGGGCGCTGAGATGACAGAGTTGAGTAAGACACCGGTCCTCGCTGCCAAGGAGGTGGCCATGGAGTGCCAGTCAGAACATACCCCGCTGCTCTCTCCCAGGCCCAGCTGCCCTGCTGACCAGCGTGAGAACTCTTCCCTCCAGGTCCTTATCCACGCTCTGCCAGGCTGCTGCTCCCAACCCACAGAAATGCTAGGAAAGCTCATTTCCATTCTGCTTACTTACAATAATTCATTACTCAGTTAGTAAAAAATATTTATTGAACGCCTACCACAGGCCAACCCTGCTCAAGACACATTATAGTGAGGGAGATGGACGAAGTCCCATGCGCTCATGGGAACGACAGCTGGGAAACAAGTACACAGATAACTGTGCATTATTATTTTTAGGCTGGATATGCAGGATAAAGAAAGATAAATAAGGTCGGGACATGAAGAATGACAAGAATAATTCATTAGTGCACTCAAAGAAAGCTTCTCTGAGGAGATAACATTGGAGCACAAAGTGAGGGAGTAATTCACGCACATATTTGAAGAAAGAATGGTCTAGTCAAGGGAAGAGTAAGTTGCAGGATCCAAGGGCAGGACAGGCTGGGAGGCTGGTGTGCTGGAGCAGTTGGTGACGGGGCAGCAGGAGGAGAGGGGGATCTCAAAGAAAGCCAGGGCCAGTCACGCAGGGCACCACAGCCTATGGGAAGGTCTCAGAGAAACCCTCACAGATATGAATGTTGACAACAACATGACATCATCAACACCCCCATCAGCTCCAGCCAACATGTACTCCGTGCTGCATCCTGTTTTCTGAGTGACCACAGCGCTGGGAGGTGGGTACTAGCATCAGCTGGGATTCAGGAACTTAACAACCTGGTGCACATCACACGGCTAGCAAATGCCAATATCAGGGGTCACCAGGAGCCCATGATCTTAACCAGGTTGGTAAAAACACACCTTACAAAAAGCAGTTACAACTATGGATGAAAAAGAGAGAAAAAATATTTACCACTACCAAAAAGATTCTAAAGCAAGCCCTTTTCATATTGTGTGAATGGATGCCAGTGGCCTCTGGTGGGTGGCCCACACATAGATTCCCAAAATACTGGGTGAAACTCCTCGAGGTGTAGATGGCTAGATGGGAAGACTGCATCCAATGGTGGAAAAGCCCCTCTGGGTGGGGTGGGGCACTGGCTCCAGGCAGAGGATGCCTGTGGAGAGTCTGAGTGAGATTAGACCCTTAAATACAAGAGTGGCCAAAGAGTAATGTGACTGTAGATGTAACTAAATGGACAAAACACCAACATTTTAAGTAAATATCTTGACTATTTTATCTATATCCTTAGTAAGTTTATATATTGACACTTGAAAGAAAATTGTTGAAATTTCTCTTTGAGAAGTAGTTGGTGGCTTCATAATCAGGGTAGCTTATATTTGGGGATATAGAGTGATACTTCCTGACTCATACATGATGGAAGAAAGGGTTCATCAGAACCAGAGCAGGGCCCAACACTCAGACTGGAAACGTTACAGGAAACCCCAACAAAGCTAGGGAGCTGCCCCGGGGGAAACTCAGGCTGCCCTGATCCACATGGCCATCTTCTGCATGTGCTGCTGCCTAGTCCCCCCTATCAAAACGGTTTTCTTTGGGCCGTGTTCCCCTGTCTCCCAGTATGTCTTATATGACGCTTATGTCTCATGGTTTTGTCTGTCCATCAGGCAGGGTGAAGGGGAAACAAGACTCTCGTCTCAGAAACCCAAGCGGTCAGTACAGAGAACTACACACATGGCTGCAGAATGAATGACTACCTGAACAACACTTTTATTTCATAAGCATTTAAAGTATAGAGATGTGACTTTATGTTTACATGGCGGGGGGGAACAAACTGTAAGCATTGAAAACATTACAGAATCTGTTAGAACTGAAGGGGGCTCCCCCAGCACCTATAACATTATCTCCCAGATTTCCTAGTCCCTATAGATACAAGTCTAACCTGGCCTCAAACGGTGGGCTCTACGTGCATGTGGTAATTCCTGGGAGTGGAACTTTATCCAGGTGAACAAGCCACAGTCTGGTGCGGCCTTAACCGCCCATTTAGAGTAATAGGAAAACAGCCTTGTAAGATGAGTAGAAGAGTAAAGCCACCATTGAGCCAGGTTAAGAGAGGTGCAGTTCATTCAGAAATTATAGGCCCTTTTATGATCAGACTCGGGCATCCAGGAGACATACATTCAAGGTTTTATTGTTTCACTGTGAACATTTTCAAATGTGCGGTTTTCTAATTTCTCATAAAGATCCTTTCACAGCCAAAAAAGTACAACCAAAATAAAAACAAGCCTGCTGGTAATGACACAGGGACGCTCTGTACTTCATTTTCAAGCCGTATAATTGGTTTTGACAGCAACACAGGAACCTCACGCGCTATATTCCACACTGCCAATGAGCTGCTCAGCAGGAAGGGGTCCACACTGCACCCCAGTGAGAATTCACAATGGATACCTTAAAAAAGTCAAGTTTGTGTTTTAAGCCTGGAATCGTTTCCACATCTTCCTCCAAAACATTCATCATCCGATTTGGATTGGGGGCACAGCATAATGTGAGCTTATAATCAGAAGTCAATGCAGACCCCAGAGTCAAGGGTGACAGATGGGAATACCACTATGGCTGTCACAAACATTTTTCAAGTTTGCTTCGCATGAACGTTTTTAATGAGGTGCAGTTTTTAAAAAGGCTATCAGAGGTAGAATTTTCTTGGCCATCGTTCTGAGAGAACTGTTTTTTGAATCAAGTGGCAAGCGCAAAGCCATTGCGAGATGCCCAGGTGAATTCTGACTCAGCGACCATGATATATGCTAAATCAAAAGTATCACTGCAGAGTGTGTCCGACCTTAAGTTGTAATCAAAGAGCTGATTGCATAGCTCAGTTACCAGCACTGTGACTTGCTTAGATCAGCATTAACCCAAATTCCATAAAATGCTAATTCTCTGCAATGTTAATAGATATTCCAGAAAGAAAAAAGGATTTGTTTTATCAAATGATTTAGAGAAATTTTGGATAGCTATTGAACCCTTCTCTTGACTGCAGGACTTCTCCGTGTCTTTAATATGCTAATGCGCATGGTGATTCTTTAAGAGAAGGACAGAGTCTGTACTGTTTCCCAAAGGCATTTGACAAATGGAACCCTTTTTTCTAATAGTATTTTACAGGACTTCACTTTGATAAACATGCTTTGGGAAATGTGAACCTAGATCATATCAACTGGGTTTTTGTCAAATTAGTCTCTGTTCTATTTTCCCACAGCTCACTATGACCTACCCCCAGAGTCCGGGGGTGGGGGGTGGGGGGTGGGAAATACCCCCTATTGACATAGTGGCTTATTAAAACAACTGTCTACATCACCAACAATGACATTTGAAAACCACATAGCTCCTGCCCTTGAGAAATAAGTCTGGAACCCAGGTGGTTCAATTCTGAGGAGTTCCTGCATTGTATATCTTATGTTCAGACTGTCACTGGTCTAACCTTTATCTTTTACCAAAAAAAATAATAACAATTGGTGGGTGTATTATTATAACTGACTACTCTAAAGAGAGAAAGTACAATGCTTTAGTACATAGTACAAGAGTCTCCTCAAAATGTCAGGCTTTGAACTTCAAGTGGAGAACAGAAAGAGTTCCTAGAATATATTATAGTTAAGCCAGATAGTGTATTACAGACTGGTCTTAAGGAGACCAGCTTCTCCCAGTTTCCAAACCTCCGGCTGGAAGGCCTCCCGCCGCTAACATGAATGCTCTGCATGGGCGGCAACATCCCCACTGGCCCATGAGCTGCCCTCTCAGATGCTTTTTTAAATCATCACATGTGTGCATCCTTCAGTGAGTCCCAGGACCCCAGGGATTGAGAATTGAAAGAGGCCTTACCCCACTCAAGCCCACCATTTTGTACAGAAGAAAACAGGCTCAAAGAGAAAAAGAAAATCACTCAAAGTCACACAGCTCATCAGTGACTGAGCCCAGAATTAACCCAGATCCCCAACTCCCTCCGTTCCCTCAACCCTCACCCACTCAGATGCGTGCAGCTCTACTGCAGAGCTGAAGTTCGGAAGGTCTTCGGGAAGCTTCCGCTCTGGCTCCAACAGCAGACACAACTCATCATAACCTCTTTTGAAAGGTCTTCATCCCAGAGGAAGCAGCAGCCCAGGAAAATATGTTCCAGAAAACTTACAGAAGCTGCTGCAAATCAGCTGCCTGGTAAGGACACTTTTGTTGGAAGAGAAGACCTTGAGATGTTGGAGGGTAAAGAATCTTGACTTACTGACTGTAAGTTCCAGCAGATAGCACAGAGTCCTCAAAAACCACCAGTGAGACTATGTGCTGGAAGGCCTTACAAGCCTTTAAGAATCATTCCTATATACCCCATTACATAAAGGAGCTTAGCCACTACCCCATAAAACCCATGCAAAGCCTCTTCACCCAAGTTTCCACCACCTAATCGTTCTATTTGTTTTTGAAGTAGCCTGACCATCACCTTCACTGTCACTATAGTTACTGTGGACGATCTGAAGCATATAAAGAAGCAGTTGTGCACAGGAGAGGGGGAGTGCCACACTCGTGACTGAGACCTGGAAAGAATGCCAGGTCTTCTTCCTGTTAAACATCACCAGGTCTCAATCTTCTCACTCACAAACTGGTTTCATAGACAGTAGCAACCTCATGAGCTTGTTGGGAAGAATAAACAAGTCGAAGTGTGTACAGAGGAACTTGGCCAACGAGGACTGGGTTTGTAATAGCTGCTTGCATTGAAAAGAAAGTTGAAGGTGGGTGGGAAAGAAGCCTGTGTGTGTTTGCCATGGGTGTCAGAGGGGACAGTGCGACACATTGGGTGTTCGCTGTAGACGCAGTGGTGCCCTGCCCAGATCCTCTTTAGAACTGAGACGCTCATTCCCAGATGCCAGGAATGTGCCTGCCTTGAGAGGTGCCCTGCCCATGGTTATGCCTTCCCCAGGAGTTGACCGAATCCACTGACTTGCTGATGGGGGGTTACAGAGGTGCAGCCTATTATCTCTTTGGGGTCAACTCCTTTCAAATAGCCACCCCAACTGCAGACCAACGGATGGGACCTGCTGAGGCCTTTGTTGGAACATTACAGCTCAAGTTCTCCAGGCCCATCCCTGCTTCTCTCCCTTCCTGAGAGCACTCCCAGGAACCTCCTGCATGTTCATCTCTGACTCTCCATTTCCCAGGGAACTCAACCAAAGACTAACCCCCCTGGCTTAGTTCATTGCCCAATAAAAAGTAGCAGCTATTATTCTTATTGTTGAATTGTCTAAGCAATCCACTTGTTTTCCATGACAAGAGATTTCCTGAGTCTCTTTATAGATGATATCCCGTTATGGATGAGAAAAAGAGGCAAAGATATAAATAACTTAAACCAATTTTTATGTATTATCTAAAGAGTCCTAAGCTCCATAGTTTGTTCTCACAGCAATTTTTTCCACCACTCACTTGACCCACTTTAGTTACTCTAATTTTAAAGACAGAGAAGAGACATACTAGATAACAGAATACCATGTTTATAAAATGTGCATAAAGCTTAGCTTATTGTGAAGGCATAATTTTAGATTATCTTAAAGGGTCAATCTAATATCCAGCATTAAGGAGCAGAGGCTAAACCTTTGGGCTTGAAGTTTCAAGGTTCAAGTCCTCCTGAAGGCAGACACATTTTATGGAACCAGTGGGCTGCACAAATAGCACTGGGCAAGGATATGAAAGGCCTGGGATCTGGTCTCCCCTCTGCCAACAACTCCCTCTGGGGTGTTGGGTAGGTTATCTGCCTTTGCAGGGCCCTACTTTCCTCATCAGCAAAACAAGGAGCTTGTATTAAGTAAAGTCTAAGGTCTTTTCTAGTAAGAAAAACTTATGATTGCTTAGCCTTGCAGAGTTTTTCCAGGCACCATAAAGAAATAAAATGCAAAGGGAAAGTGTAATAGCAGAGAAGAAATTAAAAGTATCATAAATTCAAATTACCAACTTCCCAAGTGTGTATTTCAGAAGAGGCTATTAAGTGACTAGAAACAGATTTCATAGTAGAATTTACCTTTCACAAGATTTTTATCTAAATCATTGCCTATGTCATTGATTGTCGTTTCCCTAGTCTGGAGTGCCTGAATATACAGCTTAGCCATGCTCTGGACAAGCCATACGTCTGAGTTAACATTTTAAAAAATTAACCATGCGCAGTTCTCTGCCTTGGGCAGCAATGTGCTGAAACACCAGCATCTATGATGTCAGGGTGACATGTACTGTGATTTGCAGGTGGCCCCTGACTAACCTCCAGTAGCTGTATCTCAGGGCAAACCTGCAGTAATTGCCCTCGCCAGAGAGAGCTGATTTAAGCGGACTCGCTCTTTTGATGCATGTTGAACACAATTGTCCCCTAGGGATTCCTGAGTCTCCTGTGTGAGTTATTATGTAAATTCTACCTTTGAAAAAATTATAAGGTGTGCTGTCAACATTTTTTTCTCCTTTCAGCCCGCTTGCCTTCCATGTGTGTCTTCAGTAATGCCTTCACCATTTCTACTTTGAAGATTATACTGTGCATGCTATGGATTCAAGTAGAATACAAGAACATTTAGATGCTCCAAGCACACACCTCCGATGCCTCTTTTCTCAGTGGCTTTTAAAGCATGACTGGTTCAGAAACGTTTGCCTGGGAAAGCATTTTCTTCAGTGTCCAAAAGCTGACTGAGCCTTCGTCTGACCTTCATAAGAAAAACTCTGAGGCCTTGGTTCCTCCTCAAAGCTTTGCCTTTTATGAGACCCATGATTACAGATGAGTCACTGAACAACTGCCTGAGGCTCAGTTTCCTCACCTATAAATGAAGATATACAAACTTGACCCATCCAATCCTCAAGGTCAATGGGAGGATCCCACAGGAAGCTCAGCCCCTGAAAGCCCTCTGTGAAGTTCACAGGGCTCAGCTGAGATGCATTGCTATTATTACTACTGACCAAACTGATCACTAGCAGTGATTTTAATCTATATATATAAAAGCCTAAGCAACCATTCGACCAGTAGCTATGATGCGCACTGACCACCAGGGGGCAGACACTCAATGCACAGGCATGGAAACATGGAACAGACTGATGAATCTCAGAGGGAAGCGGGGAGGGCAGGAAGAGATTAACCAAAGATCTTATATGCATACTAGAGGCCCAGTGCATGGATTTGTGCACCGGTGGGGTCCTTCAGCCTGGCCTATGGGGATCGGGCTGAAACCAGCAATCTGACATCCCCTGAGGGGTCCCAGATTGCAAGAGGGTGCAGGCCAGGCCGAGGGACCCCCCCACCAGTGCACGAATCTGTGCACTGGGCCTCTAGTAAACATATAAAAATGATGTCTCCAGTTTATAGCCCAAACCTCCTTCAAAATAAGCCCAGAGGTCAGAGTTAAAGGTAAACTGAAGAAAAGCAGATGCTACAAGGCAAGCCCTCCATCCTCGCTCCATAGAGCTAATGCCCACTCTGTCCTGTAGCACCCTTCTGTCTGCTGATTCTCCCTGGAGATCACAGGAGCATGCATGCTGCCTTTCCCCATCAACTGACATTTCAGGGGCCAAAGGGCACAAAATGGGATAAAAATTAAAAAATAGTCTCATCTCCTAGTCACCTCTCTCAAAATGAATAAGAGATTACATATCATTCTATCAGGACTTCTTTTCCAGCCCCCAGCCCCTCCGGCTTTGTCATCCCAGAGCATTTACAACTCTGCTCCCATAATAACAGTGATTTCATTTGATAAATATGTTGCATTTCATTCTGCAGGATCTTCAGCCTTTGACAAACAAACATGCACTTTGCTGAGGACGGCTGAAGAGCCACTAATGGAGTGAAACCCGAAAACCCTTCAGAAAAGAATAATGAACTCCACTCCATCTCTAGGGGATAATTTAGGAGGTCGATTAGGCAACATTTGATTAAAGGTAAACCTCTCTTTTCCATAGAAATATATTGTGTTTGTACAGAGGGGCTGTATGAAGTGAGGGATTAGCCACAAATCCTGAGGAAAAAGCAGAAGACGTTTCTCAAAGAAATATGCAAGTTACTGCATATTGGGGAAAACAAGTAATTGGGAAGAAAGGAGAAAAACTCCACATAAAACAGTTTTATTTACTCGATTTTACCTGTCTGCTTGGAACATTTCTAAGGAATGGTTAGTTCCCAAATACAGTGCACAGAATGCCTGGTCTCCCCGACAGTCCTTGATTTCCTGCAAAGAGTAGGGACTTCAACCCAAGGCTACTGGAAGCTGACTGTCAAGTAAGATTTTCTGAGGCTGCCTACAGAGATCTGCTATAACAAAAGTCATACTGGGCTCATGGGGAATGAGAGTGAGAAAGTAAAATAAATGTCAAAGTAAATCCCCAAGAATAGAAACCCTTCTGTATTAATCTTCAGTCCTACTGGCCAATGTTCGGTGTCCTCTGCAGACTGGCGAATACCTGAGTACTTTTTGTCATCTTAAACTATGAATAGCCTGGAAACATGGGATGCCTCTCAGTCCACATTTCAATACCACCACAGACTTTATCCACAGCTTAATGGAACATCCCAAACTCTACCCATCAAGGCAGAAAATCACAGGACAAAGGAAACACCTCACTGTGCTAAAAAGATCAGACTAAATGAAAATGAAAATGTAAACAAATGTGGATTTTTCTTTTAAGCTTGTGTTAAGACGACTTCTCTCACCTTTCCATATGTTGAACAAGATGGCTGAAATGGAGCCTCCCTAAATCACTCCACACCATGCCTACCAAACAGCCATGAAAACTCAGAACTAAATAAACGTGTTTTGACAGTGATGAATCTCCCAGCTCTGCTGGTCAGGTTTCTTCTAATGGCAGTAGGCAGAAGTGCACCGTAACAGGCGGACATAGATCACCACTAGAGTAACCATTTTAAGCTTGGGGAATTGAAAGAGAAATTAACTCATTGACATGGAGAAATGAAAATATCGATATGAAGGCTTAAAAATTGCTTCTTAAAACATCAGTGTCCCTCTGCAAAAAACAACCTGGCAAAGCTTGGGAACTCCATAACGTTTTGCTGAAAGCTAGGTATGTGTAAGGTTTCTGTTGCTTGTTACACTTCCTCTGTTAGCTGATTCCAAATCTAATTGGAGGAGCAAAGTCAAAAAAATCCCCTTGGAAAAAAGGTACGGATGTCCAGAGTTGCACAAATTGGAAAATAAAATTGTCTTCTGAGCTTTTTTGCTTTTTTTAGAACTCTACTAAAAGGACAAGAATAAATGGGAACATTCATTTGCTTTTTAAACTGATCACACTTGGGCTTAACCACTAGCAGAGAAGAAACTTTACAGTTCCCTGGGAACCTATAATTTGGAAACGGAAGCACACAAGAACAGACTTTAGTTTTCAGGCAATAAATTGAAGAGAATTCTGCAGACATACAACAGAAAAGGAGCATAAAATATTGGCTTGTGCACTTCTTAGAATGTTAGTTCATTAACTTGATAAGCTGCACAGGGAAAAATGCAGCCAAAATCTACAAAGATGTCCACTGGGATTTCACATTGGCATATTTACTCAGCAAGAAATAGCTAAAAGTTGGAGGGGGAAATATGCATCCCATCCTGGTAGAGACGATTTAGTGTGAATCTCCGGGAAGACACCTTGTTGAAAAATCTCCATGTGGACTCTAAGGGGACACACGGAAGCCCAAAGCCCCATGGACAGACGTAAATATCATGCTCCATCATCTGTGTCCTGGGGAACAGGTCTACGATATTATACAAGAAAATCACAGTCTTTCACATCGACTTTTCACACATAATTCAGCATAAACTTGAAAAATATTTTAATTTTCCCTCCTTATTGCCCAAAATGTTTTTTAGTGCTTTATTGGAAACTTTCATTCACTGGCGTGTGCTCAAGATCTGTATTACTCATCAGTATAAAATCGTTAACAAAGGATTTGTCAGGCGATACTTCCAATGGGCACTGTCTTCTATGGTTAGAAGCTCATTAGCTGTCTCCCTGGGAGGAAACCCTAATAACTGAACCCCATGTGGGTCAGATCTGTGCTAGGCTCTTTCATAAACTTCATCTTATTTGAACCATCCAGGAGGGTACTAATTGTAATCCCCACTTACAGATTAAAAAGGTGAGGGTCAGAGAGATTCCCTGCCTTACTCAAGTAATTACATAGTCTCAAACTAAGGTATTTCAGACAAAAGAAAGAACTCAGGACAAACGCACTAAACTGCCATCTCTCTTTGGTGGGTCGTGTTGGGCCAGCTCTTTATTTACAGTAGGAACCGAGTGCCAGGCTGTGCAAGAGATGCTACACACCAGGGGTCAGCTCACCTGCACGTGTGCTTCACTGGACCCACGGAGTGTTTAAAGCCATTGAACCAACTTTCTAAAATCCACAGATTTCATGTAAAGATTCACACGTTATGGCAACCAGAAGGCCCCTTGACTCTAGGGCCACCTTCATGGCAGCAGTCAGCCAAAACTCGGTGGCCCCATGCCTTCTGATGAGGCATGGACTCACAGTGCCCACCACTCTCTATTACAGCCCTACACACAGGCCAAGGCAGCAGCAATTTTTCATTAGGTTTATGTTCTTGCTTTCCTTATAAAGAAGAACCATTTCTCCAAATCACGTATGTCTCTTTCGACAGACCGCATGGCTGCCTTGCCCCTTTACTATGTCCTCTTTGTGGGAAGAGTGCACTTCCCCAATCTTCTGTCTCCAATTCTCAGACCAACTGGTTGAATCTCTTCAATCTTCCTTTGGGACACGATCCAAAAGCCATTATTGTTTCCGGCAATGCTCGGCCTTAGATTTTTCTGGATGTAATATCTATTTGGCTGAATCATGAAGTCAGAGTATCCAACCATTACAAAATACTGGTGTAGAAAAAACCAAATTTTGTAAGTGCCAATCACACAATCATCAGCTAATCAACCAACCAATCAACTAACCAAGTAAACCAGATGCCAGGTGACTGAAACTTAAAGGGCTTAACAGGCCAACTTATAAACAGGAAGCACTTAAAACAACAGCAGTATAAAAAAACGAAGTGCCCCCAGAAAGGAAAGTTCTGCCTCCAGAAGGCAGTAATTGCTGCATCTGAGTACATCTGCTTAACAATCCAGGAAAGTGGGAGTTTTACTCTCTATTAACCTTAACCAGAGACATTTTCATCAAAATTAATCGTGATTACTTTTTATTGCATTTCAAATGCTGTCCGTTATTTGGGGTGGTCAGGAATGCAACTAAGCAATTCCAGACCAGGCTATCTTTTATGAATAAGTCTATGAGGTAGTTACTAAGGCCCCTTATGAAAATATTGCTATACAAAAGTTCATGGGTCAAAACAAGACATTAATTTCCATAACTGGATGTGTCCTTAGAAAAGAAAAAATGACTATTTATAGAAAAAACAGAAACTTTGATGCTCAATGCATATCACAGCAGAACTGCATAATTCCCATGTGCAGCATAGATACTTTTAAAATGTTTCTTTTATCTTTTCTTTGTTATTATAATAACAATTAAAAATAGAAAAAGAAAAAAGAAAAGAAAACAAAAAACACTCTATCATTAACACTTATTTTGAGTATAGCTTGTATCAAGTACAATCCTAAATTTTTATATGCATTGACACTTTATTTTTATTTATTATTATTTTTTAATCCTCACCTGAGGATATGCTTATTGATTTTAGGGAAAGGAGAACACAGAGAGAGTGAGAGAGAAACATCATCTGAGTGAGTATATAGATTGGTTGCTTTCCATATGGGCCCTGACCAGGAATCGAACCCGCAACCTAGGCATGTGCCCTGATGGGGAATGGACCCCACAACCTTTTAGTGTATAGATGATGCTCCAACCAACTGAGCCACACGGGCCAGGGCTGCATTGACACTTTAATCCTCACAACTCCGGAGTAGATGCAATTATTATCCCCATTTTACAGATAAACTGGTCTTAGGGAAGTTATGTAACCTGCCCAAGGACATTCAGCTAGTACATTTTGAAACTTGGAATGAATCCTGGACATCCTAGCTCCACAGTTAGATAAAGAAATATAGCAACAACACTTATCTCACTGCCACAAGGATCAACTGGCCTGTTATGTTTTGTGCCCTGACTGTATCTTGCTCTGTGCAACCTGTGTACCTGCCTAGAGGGCCTTCCCTACTGCTCTCTCCCTCCCATGTCAAACTCATTCCATCTCAGTCCTACTTCTCTCCAAAGTTTTCTTGCCCTCCTCTCTTAATTCTCCAGAAGCCTCACCATATCCACAATCTCCCCATATGACACTGATATGAAAAAAAAACCAAAGGTGGCTTTGGCTGCCCAGCACCCCTTTTGGTAACAGAACTCTCTTTCTTGTGGGAAATCACCTGTCCCCACTCATGGGCTTTGAGTAAGGCTACCCGCTGTCCTCAAGATGAGGTCATCACATGACCTGATCCTGGCTTGGCCAATTCATGTGTGTTATCAGCCTTTGAACTTTGTCTAGAACTACTAAGAAAAGACTTTTCTCCTTCCCCTGGGATGACAGCACTCACAGACTGTGTTGGCTGCTGGTGGCCATCATTGGCATCACTGTGGACCGCCTTCCTGAGAATCAAGGCAACGAAGAACAATGGCCACCTGTGAGTAGGATAAAGTCGGATTCCTGATGCCATAGTCTGCAACTAGGAGCCCTGACTAACCCAGTTGACATAAGAATTAAACAGCTTCTATAAAGTAAATATCACAGAACCCAGTATATGGAAAAGTTTAATAAATGGTACCTAATCCTGTTAATACTTCTCTACATTAGTTTCTTGAAGGTGGAAGACCTGGAGTCAGGTTCATCTCCATTCCATGCTAGATGTCATTTCATTACTTTTCTGAGACTAGTTTTACCATGTGTAAAATCACCATTTTTGTGAAGAATAAATGAGACTGTGTGCCTGGCAAGGCAATAAAATGTTCTACAAATTTAAGTTAACTACTAGTATACTGAAGTCTGTAGGCTCCAATCTGACGTCTCATAACTCATAGGGAAAAGAATTACAAAACCCTGGGATGTAATTTGCCAAGAACATTGAGGAAGCTGTGGATTTAAACAAGTGACCAGTCCATGCTAACTAAGGTGGTCCCCAGGGCTGAACAAAGAAGCTGATTCTAATACTGTGCTATCCAAACCAGGCATCAGTGCAAGGAGGCTTGACTGGCAATCTCCAGGCACCTCCCGGACACAGAGAGAAAAGAAACTACTACTAAGTCATCCCCTCATGCCAGTCTCAGTGCAGGGCATGTTCTTGCATTTCTTACTCCAGAATAATTTATTTCTCTTTGGTTCAATTAAAAAGAACAATTTTATGTACATATTGAAATTATCTAACTTCTTCTATCTCCAAGGAGGAAACCTAATATATAACTGGAGAGAGACATTAATTAATAAGCAAAATTTAAAATGAACTCCGGCCAACTTGAACTTGAACTGCTCTGTTTAAAGGCCCACAAATAAATAAAGGAACTTCAAAGCAAATGCCCTGGGCTAGCTTGAATGTTTTATTGAGCACATGGAGAGAGCCCCTTTGCCAAAAATAGGAATAGTTAATGAGGAAAAATGGGTGTCTTCAGTGGGTCCATTGGTTTCTGAGAGCCATCCATTCAGAGATAACTATATTCCACTGAGAAGACAGAATAATGACCTGTCTCGGGGCCTCAGAGTTTTAGGCAAAACAAAACCAGTTTTATAAACTCTCTGAGGTCAACTTCCTGCATCTTTTCCCAAATACCTTCTGTGATAATAGGCCCACATTTCCCTTCTCCTAAAACCAAAGCAACTTCCATAATTGTAAAAGGAAGACATTTCTACGTTTTAAGCTTCTTGCCAACTATATAAACGCAGCCCTTCGCATTTAAGGTCAAGTACAAGAACCAAGAGAACCTGTGAGGCATCAGTGGGCTCCCCCATAATCGGCTTTTCTTGGACACCATTCTGAAATGATGCTCCTCACTACAGAGACCCCCGGGTCCCCTGGGGGTACGTGGCTAGTGCTGGATTCAGGGCAGAGGCACGCCCACCGCTTCTGCGCATATTTTCCCACAGTCGTGGCTACGTGTCAGAGCAAGTGGACCTCCCACTATTCAGGCAAGAAGAGGAAAAGCCTGGGCTCACCTGCAGGTGCTGGGAGGGGTCAGCCATGCTATCTTCCCGCCGGCGCACTTCCTCCAGGAGCTGGGCGTTCTTCTTCTTTTCCAGCTGCTGGTTGTGCTTGAGGTTGGCCACCTTCTTATTCTGATCCTTCATATGCCTGAGGAAAGTCAGCACAGCTGGGTTAATTCAACCACTGCAAGGTCGTACGTGATCATAATGGAAGCGCTAAGTACAGACCCGTATTGATATGGGTTCAGGGAGAGTTGGGACTTCAGAATATTCTATTCATTCAACCACACGTAGGTATGGAGCACCTACTTCATGCCAGGGACCAGGAGGGCACTGGGGCTGCAGTGGTGAATAAAACAGGGATAGTCTCCACCCTCCTCATGGAGCTTAGAGTCCAGTAGAGGAGACAGACAAATACCAAGGAGACACAACTTAGGTTTCCTAATGTTGAAGGAAACACAGAGCATGTTGTGAGAGATGATGTGCCTTGCATGTGTGGAAAGGTGGGGGGTAGAGCAGATGGCTTTAGTCACCTTGTCCAAGAAACCTCGCTAAGGAAACAAGACTGTGAGTGAGACTCAGAAGAACCAGCCAAGAAAACCCCAGGTAGAGAGAACAGCAAGTATAATTCCCAAGGCAGGAAAGGACCTGGCTACTTTTAAGAACTGGAAGACTGCAGAGAGTAAGTAATGGGGTGGGGTGGGGTGGGGTAGGCGATGGAACTGCAAAGGTAGGCAGGACTCATGGTATGCTGGGCCCTAAGGTCTGTGATGGAACATTTATTTTCTCTTAATTAAGTGCTTGCTGTTCTAATTATTATTATTCTTTTGGATCAGGTTCTATTCTGAGATCATAATCCATTACTTTGATTTTAAAATAACAATTACAAGGCTCCAATCAAATACATTGTCATCACTTAGCTCAAACAGAATAACACTTTGGCTAATCATCGTGCTAAATAAGCCCCAGTGCTTGGACCAAAAAGTTCTCAATGAATCTATAGGATGTCAAAGTGCAAAATCATAAAGTGATCAAGTGAGAGTAAAAGACTAAGGATAAAGGACGGGTTAAAACAAAGCGGGGGAGGGGGCAGTTACAGGCGTAATGTGGCCTATTTCACCAGCAGCGTTTAGCAAAACATTCCACAGGTTTAGGCAACCATGTCCACGGCAGCTGTTATAAATCTAATCCAACATGTGAGGAGGCAGGAGGGCCGTCCAGAGGGCTCAGGAGCAGTGATTCCAAAGTTGGAGAGCCGTGGAGCAGAACCATTGGGGGGAACTTTTAATCCCTTCGCCCACTCTCCCCTGCCTTGCTAATGGGCCACTGTTACTGAGCCCCGAGTCCCAAACAAGTGTATTGAGAACCACTTCTCTTATGGAAGTATGGGTGAGATGAGAACTAGATGATAAACAACAAACAGGCCCAAATGAAACAACTAATAATCAAATGGAAGCATTCTCAACAAGAAACTCTTATTTCTAGTGCTCATTAAATTATAGACGTGTCTACTTCCTCCTACTCCAAGAAAAAGAAATTCAAGAGAATTATTTATTGAGCTTAAAAATCTTCTATTAGGGGCCCTGCTAATAAAAATATTCTTAACCAACTAAATATTTGGCTCAGTTGGTTCAGAATATTTATAGAACCAACGGACTCAGTGATTTAAATATTCCTTGTGATACTTATTAAGAGGATATAAGTATAGAAGGTAAGATAGAATAACCATCCCCTTCATCATTATTTGGATTGGATTATTTTGGTCTCATATTTCCCTGTTTTAACCAGATACAGTCATGTACACATATGATGCTACCAGCAAAGTCTACATGCTAATCTACATTTAGGAGAGTATCGTTTGGTTACTACAGAGATGTTAAGAATGACCACTTGCTTCCTAAATGAACAGAGGTATAGTCGTTCCAAAGCGCATACTAACCCAGGGCAAGTACAATTCCTAGTTCCTTGGAAGACAAGGCCAGTGTACAGTAATAGGACGTGAGGGAGAGGTCAGTATTACTAGTGAGATTGTTTAATTAGAGGACATGTTTTATAAAGAAATACTTTTTTTATTACTTTGAAGTATACCCTTAAATAGAACTAACTGCTAAACGTTTTCCCCCAAGTAACAGTGATAAATAAAACAGATTATAATTGCAAGCATCATTTTGCAAACATCACTTAAGGAACTCCCACAAAGTTCCCAAGAAGACCTTGCTTTCTGGGATACTGCAGGGGTTTTTCAATCCAAAAAGAAGAAAACATTCCAAATCCATGCACCCCTTAAAACGTTCCAGAATTAAGAATGAGCAGCAATCAACTCGTGCTATATAATTTAATACAGAAAAATATACAATTTTAGATGCACAGTTCAATGAGCTCTGACAGATGTATGATACCCATGTAATTACCACCATAATCAAGATATGGAGCCTTTGCATCACCCCATGAGTTTCCCTGTGCCCTTTCACAATTAACCCCCTGCCACCACCCAGGCTTGGCAACCACTAATCTGTTCCTATAGATGAATGGAACCACACAGTATGGACCAATTTGTGTCTGCCTTATTTCACTCAGAATGATGTTTTGATTATTACTGATTAACAATGCAGTTGTCAGTATCAGTAGTTAGTCCATTTTTGTTGCTGAGTAGTATTCCATACATGGTTATTCTACAGTTTGTTTAACCATTCATATGTTGATCAATATTTGGGGGTTTTCCAGGTTTCTAGCTATTAAAGTAAAACTGCTATGAACACTGAAAAGAAATAGAATGGGTAGCTAAGAACAATGGAAACTGAAGTTCAGACACTGTGATGGAGGCATATCTTCAGTCGTCTCCAACTATTCCTTCAAATACCACCTTATTTAAGACACTAGCAATTGGAAAAGAAAAGTAGGGTTTTAAA
This sequence comes from Myotis lucifugus, assembly GCF_000147115.1. Taxonomy (NCBI): domain Eukaryota; kingdom Metazoa; phylum Chordata; class Mammalia; order Chiroptera; family Vespertilionidae; genus Myotis; species Myotis lucifugus. The sequence continues at coordinate 3,145,052 of NW_005871131.1, forward strand.
TGGCACAACTTAGGATTTGGGCCAATAAGATCTATGCAGAATAAGGTGATGAGGATGATCATCTTGTCTTTGTACATGTACAAGAGATACATGTAAAGTGTCCATAACTTCTTTGGAGGATGACTAGGGTTTTCGTATATTTTTCTAGCAATAGAACCCTTTCTTCTAAGAAAAGCTTACTTGAAAGCCAAAAAGAGAAAGAAGAACTGCTCTGCCAGAGGTAGGAAGGAGGGAAGGAGTGGAGTGGGATGGGAAGAGATGAGCACCTCATCCACCGGACAGTTCCCCTCTCAGATGCTCCTCAGGGAAGCTAAGGCAAACTGTGGGGTAGGAAGGGAGAGTAGGAGGCAGGTAGAAAAAGTCATAACGTTTAAAAATATTATATCCCTTGGAGAAGAGAAAATACCCCCACACAAGCTCACTAGACACTTGTTGAAGGAATCACCACAGTGATTCTTGCTAATAGTAGCCTCAGCATTTCCAAGAGTAAGATGTGTAAGTGGCCTATCAGTCCCCACACTTTGCCTACCTGCAGAAGTAAACACACACCGCATAAGTCATGCCGCACTCCGCATGGCTCTCAATGGTCTCTAAAACTCTGTGGGAGTGCAAACCACCAGCCCTCTGACAGTACTGCCTGAGAAGAAAGTGTCTCTGATACCAGCTTCCCCAACTCCCACCCCCCTCCCCCCAGGCAACTCAGGTTCCAAGACCACCAGAGACTGACCTGCTCCATGTCTGGGGCAAAAGTCATTTTGGAGTGATTTTTTTTCTCCAGAAAAACAGCATTAAAATATATCGAAAATGCAGGTTTTTTAAAAAAGCAATCATGGGGGTGTAGTTTGAGAGTACAGCGGTATGGCCAGTTTTTAATGTTTGCCTTAAATTGACCAGTCTCATTAAGCAAGTCATGTCACTTTTCTTGTTTTTAATGTTTTTATTGATTTTAGAGAAAGAGGAAGGAAGAGGGAGAGACAAACAATGATGAGAGAGAAACATCCATTGGCTGACTCTTGCATGCCCCTAGTGGGGATTTCCCAAAACTTGGGCATGTGTCCTGACCAGGAATCGAACTGGTGACCTCTTGGTGCATGGCATGACACAACCACTGAGCCACATCAGCCAGGCAAGTCATGTCACTTTTCAAATTCAGCCATCATTAAGGAATTTGGATTAAATAAAAAAAATTCCAGCAGGTATCTAGATCAACAATGGCTACTATATAAAGAATGACTGTCGGTTCTGGTTGGGTAATTAAGTTGGATGGAGCATCAACCTGATATGCCAAGGTTGCAGGTTTGACCCCTGATCAGGGAACATACAAGAATTAACCAATAGCCCTAACCGGTTTGGCTCAGTGGATGGAGCATCGGCCTGCGGACTCAAGGGTCCCAGGTTCGATTCCGGTCAAGGGCATGTACCTTGGTTGCGGGCACATCCCCAGTAGGGGGTGTGCAGGAGGCAGCTGATCAATGTTTCTCTCTCATTGATGTTTCTAACTCTCTATCCCTCTCCCTTCCTCTCAAGGTTGCAGGTTTGACCCCTGATCAGGGAACATATAAGAATTAACCAATAAATACATAAATAAGTGGAATGATAAAATGCATCTACCTCTCTCTCTCTCTTTCTCCCCCCACCCTTCCTCCCTCTCTATAAAATCAACAGATAAAATTTTTTTTAAAAAATAATGTCAGAGAGGACAGACTCCTGCTAGTTTCACTTGAATAATCCATCAAAGTAAAATCAGAACGTGTTCTCTAACTTGCTGGTCAGGCCTCTAGAATCACATGGCTGGGATATGGGCTGGGAGATACATATGTTTCTCCAAAAATGCATGTTTATTTGTATAGAAAAGAGAAAACCAAACCTTCTCTTTCTTTAAAATCTCAGCAGAAATCAGATGCCATTTTTTACCCATCTGCTCTCGAAAACTTGAAATGATGGATAATATCCATTGTTAGAGAGGACGCCAGAATGCAGAGCTCTCATCTGTGGTCAGCAGGAGTGTAATTGACAAAGGCATTTTTGGAAACCAATTTGGCAGGACGCACCAAAGTGCACAGACACTTTGCCCAAGCAAACCCACTTCTAGGACAGTAGCCTACAAAAATGCTTGTCCAAATATATATGTACAAAAATTTTCATTATAGCGCTACAAAAGTGAAAATTTGAAAACTGCCTCATCACCCACAAGGAACCTGGCTGAGACCGAGTACATGCGCACCATGGAACCCTGAGCTAGCTGAGGAATGAAGGCAAAACTGAGATGTGGAAATGAAAAGCCTTCAAGACATAGTGTCAACTGAAAAAGAAAACAGGCAGCAGAATAATACCTATGGCTGATCTTCTTTATCATAAAACATGAAAGCCTGTTTGATGGATATATACAAACATGCCTGGACATGGAAACTCCTAGACACCCCTCACCAGTCTGTAAACGATGGTTCCCTTTGAGTAAGGGAATGAGTTTGGGGAAGAAGGGGAACTTTCATGTGTGTGTGTGGGGGGGCGTATAAAATACATATAAGAAAATGCACAGATATTAAGTGTACAAGTCAATGATTTTGACCAATCAAAATGCAGAGCACTGCCATCACCCAGCCTGGTGCCCCTCCCCTGCCCAGAAGTGATCACGGTTCTAACCTTTATTCACATGAATCTTTGACTGCTCCTGCACTGTGTACACATGGAACCAGAAGCACGTGTTCTTTTCGGTCTGACTTCTCGCACTCAGCTTAAGGTTTTCGAGATGCATCCGTATTGTTGTGTATAAGTTCCATCTTACTGCTGAGCAGCATCCCAGTACATGAATACACGACAGTTTCATTAGCTGTTCCCTTTTTAAATGGATATTTGAGCCATTTCCAATTTTTTTAAGATTAGTAAGATGGCCATGAACATTCTTGTACCAGTTTTGTGTGTGGACGTATGTTTTCTTCTCTCATGAACACATAACTGGATGGAGGTTTAACTGGCAGGGTTACGTGGAACTACCCGGTGGAAGACAATTTCTGAGCTGCAGGAGTTTTCTAGGGGCAGCTGCGGCAGGAGCTAGGAGCATAAACCGTGGAGCCGAGCTGCAAGGCTCCCATCAGAAACCACCCCTTTCTAGCTGTGTGACCACGGGCAGGTCTCTTAGCCTCTGTTCCTCAGCTTCACATATAAAATAGGAATAAGAATAGCCCATGGGGTTTACTATGAAGAGCTGACAAGTTAGAGCAGGTCAAATGCCTAGAACAGACGCCAGCCCGTGCCCTCTGTTTCATGTTAGCTGGAGGCAGGAATGTAATCGTGTCTTGTGCAATGTTGGGAACACATAGTTAGGGTCTCGCTTCCCACACCGGAACAGCAGGTATTTAAAGGCCTCCGACAATGAACTTCAGAATGGGTTATTAAGCGCTTTTTGTCAGACATTTCACTTCCACTTGTACTTTTCTTAATAATAAGATGAGTTACATTCCTGGAAGGTTATCTTAATGGAAGCATTGCCGGAAGGTCACGACGAGCCTGGTTAAATGAGCTGCGATCCCGAGGCGACTACACAAGCAGACGGGCCACACACACACAATGGAAGCTGACAATGAGTACTGTGCGCAGAATTTCCAATAATGAAAGCTTTTACTTTAACCACTGAGATGATCCCATTTTTGTAAAGCTTGTAAATTCCATTCAGTACTTCAGTGTAGCTATAAATTTCAGAAACCTATTATAAATAGCCCAGAGGTATTTTTACAGCACACACAAATGTGCTAAATGTCAGGAGCATGATATTCCTTCCTGGAAGAGGAAGTATCTGGCCTGTTGTGGCTACTTGAATCCAGCCCTCCTCCCCGCAAAGAGTCACCGGTAGGGCCAAGGTCTTAGGATTTAGCTCCAGAAGGAAGCAGATCTCTTGGACTCTGAATTTGTCACAGCATCCCTAGAGAAGCCCACTTGCTTGGCCGCCAGCTTTGACAACTGCCTAAGGCCTTATCAACACCCTTGAGCAGGTGCCCACTTATCTCCCCATGCTTCCCATCTTGGGTTTCCTCCTCAGTGGTTCCTCCTCTGCTGCTTACCTGTGGCCCTTGTCCCTCTCACTCCCTGGAGGTGTGCCCTCCCATCTCCCATCTCCTGTATTCCTACCTCCCCCATGGTGTTTGAGGCTCCCCAAGAACCCAGAGACAGGGCTACCTTCAGTTAAAGCACACAATGATGACACACCTCAAAAAGACACCATTTATCGTTTACCAGGCCCGCAGAACATCCCAGAACCTGATAACAAAGCTAAAGAAAGAAGGTGTTAGAGGGGATGGAGTGTTCAAATATGAAACCTGAGAAATGAGCTTCCCTGAGGCAAAGACAGACTCAGCCTTCCACATGGTAGTCTCAGGTTCCACTGATAAAAGGCTCCTTGGGGAGATGATCCCACCAGGCTGTCCCTCATTGGGCCTGAAAAATGGTTAATTCATCTGAGGCCAAGGCGGGACATTGTTGCTAGACTGGCCGCACTGTCCTCCCAGAAGCATCCCTTACAAAGTGTGGAACTCTGGGCAAGTTATCTCACTGGTGTGTGTGTGTGTGTGTGTGTGTGTGTGTGTGTGTGTGTCTGTGTGAGAGAGAGAGAGAGAGAGAGAGAGAGAGAGAGAGAGAGAGAGAGAGATTAAATGATTTAATAAACCTAAGGCTCTGAAAACTGTAACCACTCACAGTGAGTGCTTTCTACATGTCAGCCTACTCCCACTGCCCCAAACACTCCAGTGCACTTCTATTCTCCCCCCTACCCGCCGGGTGACCTCTCACCCAAGCCAGGAAAACCTAGGGAGCAGGTTATACAGCAGAAGGTCAGCACAATTAACAAGAGACGGGCTTGTTTTTCTTATAGGTATTTCACTCCGGGGAAGCTTCTGAAGGGCTGACTTCCTTCAAATGTCCTCCTCATTCTGGCCCTGAAGAACCTCCTCCCCCCAAATACCAATGCAGTGCCATCCCAGTGAATGGAATCCAGTGACGGAAGCCCAAGCAAAGAGAGCAGATGCTGGGGCCTGTTAGGGGAGACCCAGGGCCAGGGAGCAGAGAGAGCCTGGCCCTTCCTGACCTTGGCGCCCTCCAGATGCACCTGGCGGGAGGGGCATGCACCCACAGGAAACTCGCAGGGGAAAGGCAAGCCTGTCTGCAGCCTCCTCGGGACGCAGTGGTCAGTCCATGGGCATCTAATAACAATGTCCTCCTCCTGGTAAACAGCCGTAACCAACTGACAGGCCTGGCCCTGATGTACTATTTACCACATGAATTTCTTATCAGGTGGCCTCCATGTAGGTGTGGTGACCCAGACAGCATGGCTGCTCACATGCGTCTGATAATGGAAGCTCTGGAATGATCAGTGTTCTCATTGTACACAGGTTGTGATGTTCTACATCCTCCCAGCACAGACTGGACTACAAATCCAGGCTTCTCGTCCATATGCTCACAGTTGGCTCCCCACCAGGAGAGCCCAAAGCAGGGTGCCCCAGTATCTTCACTGCCCAGCAGGTCTCCTCTACTTCATTACATCACGGCTCCACATAGCCCATGGGGCCTCGATGCCCTGCCTAGGGAAACTGAGAATGGGCGGACCCCTTCTCTCTGTCACCCCTGCTGCCACAGCTCAAGTCAGCATCGCTTCCTGCCTGAACCACGATGCTCTTCTCTCTTCATTGGTCTCCCTGCATCCACTCTTGGTCCCCTTTAAATTCATTTTCCAGCCAGCAGCAAGCGTGAGCCTTTCAAATCCACTCAAATCACATACTGTTGGCATATGAACCTCCAATGGTTTCCCATTTCCCAAAGAATAAAATCACACACCTGTGGGCCTCACCAGCCTCACCCCACACCATTCTCACCCTTTCCCCTAGACTCCAGAATCCAGTCTTCTTTCAGTACCTGGTGCTCACCAGCTCTGTGCTGTTCTCGTTGGCTGTGCCCCCTTCATTTCCCTCTCCACAGCCCTCACCCCTCTCTCCAAACTCACAGAGCGAGTGAGTGGCAGAAAAGGATTCTCATTCAGTCTGGCTTCAAAAGCCACCCATCCCTTCACCTCTGTGCTGTGCCAAACACCTGCACAGAAGGTTGCAGAGTTCCTTCACACCACTGTCCCACTTTCTCTTCTCCCACGCAACCCAGAAAGTTCTAGAGTAGAAACAGAAATCCTCGGATACAGTCTCTGTTCTGTAGCCCAACCACATTCAGGTCCATCACCCCAAACTTCACAGGGTGCCCTGACTACTAATGAACTGGATACCTGTGAGGAAATCACCTGAGAACATTAGCTTTCCACCTGCAGCATCTGGAATGGAAGACGGCAGCTTAGCAGCTTCCAACCTCATGGGGCGGCAACACTCCCCCAAATGAAGACCTAGATACGAAGCAGGACACAAAGCCAAGGAGGCTGTGCAATTCCCTGTTAATTTTGTTCTCTGAACCTGTTAACCTCAGTGTGACCACTTTTTGAACAGATCATTAGGTTTTCTGGATGAATCTGCCACACAAGTAGACACGTGTAGTGTGTTTCAGATCCTGACACTTGAATGCATCATAATGAATTTGGTTCTCTTCTTTCCCTACAGACAGGGTTAATCAGAGATGAAAGTTTGAAGGTGATACAATGAGTGAAGATAAAAGTAGAAGCTCAACAAAAAGGGGAAGTAAGAGATCAACAAAGGACAGTAACAGATAACAGGGAACTTAGGATGGGACTCCTGGGACCACAGGAAAACCCAAGACGGAGCCAAGACAGAAGATTCAAACTCCTGCCCTGCTCCCACCTCATATCTTCTCCTTGCACATCATTTACTTCTTTTCAAATAATAAAAAGGGAATCCAAGCACTTTAAAAACAAAACATTTGTCGAACTGCCACAATTCCATAGAGCATTGTATCATTCTAAAAGCCTACGACTCCGCTGTTGGACAAGGGCACATTAGGGCCAATTTGGTAGGGTGTCAGTTGTATTTACAGTTTGGGGTAATATAAAAACAGATGGAAACTGTGAAATTGACCCCTGGGGGGCTAATGTTGGAGGAAACCAACATTCCACAGTCTGGCCAGAGGTTGGGGGCGATTTGCCCAGACAATATACAGCCACAGCAACCTGTGAGCACAGGGGCACTTGGTATATGCAAGACCTGTTTTTATTGCATCCAATCTGGAATTCGGCTGCAGCAGCCCAGACACAAAGTAAAGCAAAGGCATCCTATATAATAAAGAGCTAATATGCTAATTAAACCGAACAGCCGAACGACCTTCCAGATGTACATCCGGACGACCTTCCAGACAAAGCCGGGGCTATGAGGGCCGAGCCCCTTGCACGAATTTCGTGCATCAGGTCTCTAGTAACAAGATAAAAATCTTACATGCTGATTTTCCAAATTAGAGTCCAGAAGAAATGTGTCAGTGTTTATTATTTTCTACCAGAAATCAATGTTAAAATATTGCTAAGTAATAAAAAACGACCTCTTTTCTAGATGTCATATTATGTGTCAGCACTGTACTGAGCACTGTAAAAATATAATCTCAGTTAAACAAAATATCATTACATGGATAATATTTTTATTCCCATTTTACAGATTAAGAGGCTTAGAGAGGTTAAGTAATTTGCCCAACATCATACAGTTAATAAATAGTGGATCCAGACTTTGAACCATCGTTATGGTGTTATCTATTATGCTATATAAAAATAATAAAACATTATTAGACATTATTATGAGATCTTTGCCTCAAAAAGAAATGGAGCATTCTAGCTAGGCCTGGACATGGCCTTTGTGAGAGTTACAATCTTTCTTCTCTAAGACGGAGGCAAAGCACTAGCCTCAGTACACAAGCCACACTCATTCAGGGTCTGGCCCATCAGAGGTATGGCTCATTGGAGCATCCCAAAGAGAGACCAACACTGAGTCTGTTTTCCACTGCTGCATAACAAATTAGCACAGATTTAGCAGCCTAAAGCAATACTCATTTATTATCTCACACTTTCTGTGAGTCCCAAGTCCAGGCACAACTGGCTGGTCCCTCTGCTCCCAGTATTATCGGGCAGAAATCAAGATGTTTGCAGACTGCATTTCTCATCTGCAGGCTTAACTGGGGAAGAATGAACTTCCGGGCTCACTCGGGTGGTTAGGGAGAAGGATTCCTTTCCCTGCAGCCTTATGAATGAGGCTGCCTTGTTCACTGGCTGTTGGCGGGAGTGGAGGCCGCCCCAGGTTCCTCAGGAGGCCTGGCTACGTGGCCCTCTCCATAGGCCATTAACAACATGGCAGCCTAATTCTCCCAGGGTGGCAGGAGCCCTCTCTCTGCAGTCTGCTAAGAAGACATCTTGTATAATGCAGAGGAACCATGGGAGTGGCTTCCTATCCTTTGCCTATTCTGTACAAGTCACAGGCCCTGCCCGAATTCATGTGGAGGGGATTGGGAAGGGTGTGAAACCAGGACTATGCTGGAATTCTATCAATGCGCTCCCCATAGAACTTGATGCCATGGAAATGTCCACTTCTCAGCTGTCCACTGCAGCAGCCACTGGCCACATGTGGCTACTGAACATGGGACATGAAGCTAGTGCCACTCTGGACCACAGTTTCCAATATTGTTTCGTCTTAATTAATTTAGTTACATGTGGCTAGTGGTTACCATATTAAACAGCATAGACATGGACTTTAACCAATATCCAAATTATAAATTAATTGGTTTTGAAAACTTTTTAAACCTTTATTTTATTCTGTTTGTGTTAATCTTTCAAAATATTTCGCAATCTTTTTACTTTCAATTTCGAACAGTTCTTGGGGACTATTTACTTCAGTATCTATCTACCAGACTTCACTTTTCCATTTTCTAAACTTCTTCCAAACCATTTTCACCAAAGCAACTAAGGCATCTGGAAGGGCTAACTTATGGCCAGCGAGGGGTTATGGAAATTTATGCATCCTTGCACTTCCCCAAGTACTTATCCCCATGGCAACACAGTGCAAAGCTAAATGCCTGTCCCTTCCACTCTTCTTCTCATAACTCAGACCTCTTCTAATGTCAATGAGTAAAACAGAATCGGAGGTGGGTGGTGGATAAAATGAAAATCAATGGAGGAAAACAAAATTGCAGAATTATCGGCAAAAAGTGCATAAACCACTTCCCCCAATTACACGAGGAGACAGAGCAAACCACTCCCCACATGACTGCCTCAGCACCAGGAACCACCCCCCAAACACAGCACTGCCGCCACCTGTTCCCGTTTCACTGGATGATGGTTTTCTTAACTCGGTGGTTTACAAACAGTGCTCTGGCGGAGCTGACTCTGGGGGATGTTAATAACTGTTACCAAAACAAAATAAAACAAAAAGAAGGGTTAGGCTCAAGTAAGTTTTGAGAGCACAGGAAAAATAAATGTGAACACTGCAGGAGTTTTCAGAGCCTTTACTATTGTAAAGTGCACTGTGACTCTCCAATGTGGAACATGGTAGAATGTGTTTATTGGACTTATTTGATCCAAACCCTTTTCCCCCCAGGATCATGCTACTGAATTATTGCTCTAAGGTGTAAAATCTGAGGAATAATAGTTTTAATCAGGTTTTCCCAAATGTTGGTCATTAGTGTATCAGCGCAATGATTTTTGCCATACCCTAACTACCTGTGCTACCTAATATTTTTTCTTTATATTTTTACTTAATACACCTTTCAGTCTTAGATTCTTTCTAAGCAACAATTAGTGAAATCTAATGTTTGCTCTGCAAGTTCTGGATGTTCTAGTACAAAAAGGAATAGCTGATAAAATTCATAAATGTTCATCTGTATCACCTAAACAGATCCTAAACACGTGTAACTAATGACAACAGAGATTCCCTGGCACCACTTAAGCCAGGGCTAGAAATGACAGTAACAGCATTTAAGAATAAGGAGGAAGCGGAACGCCTTTCCTTTGCTTTTCAAAAGCAATACCAATGGGCCATCCAGGCTGAACCAGGTGGCCCTGGATCAGCTCTAGTAACTTCACACTAGAGACAGGGTGAACTTAAGAGCTGGGACTTTGAGCCTGATTGCATGGGTTCAAATCTCAGCTCAACCATTTCTTCACTGAAGAACCGGGGACAGGTGAATTCATTTTCTTGTAACAGTTTTCTTATATTTAAAACCAGACTTGAACAGTAAAATAATCCTTACTCAAAGGAGAAATAAATGAGATAATGTTTGAAGAGTGCCTGGCATATAATAAGGGATCTATGGATACCACCACACAGTCCTTTTAAATAGTAAGGAAAAGAATAATAACAACAGTGGCTTCTTTCCTCCATGCATCCAGGCTGGCTTTCTGTGGGGGACAGACACCTCCCTTTACTCAGGGACACCTGTTCCAGGACACTGTGCTGGACAAAGCTGCTGGAAAGAAGACTCCCATGCCCTCAACCCCTTGGACAGGGACTCACCACACACGGTGAAGATGGCACCAATCTGGAGTTCTGGCTTATCACAGCCCCATGGTTTAAGCTCAGATCTCAGGAGGCAGTGAGACCCGGTGATTAAGTTGATTCCATGTTTCTGGGCTCTGTGTCTGGGTCCCAGGTCTGCCTCTGCCCTGACTGGTTGGTTGTGCAGCCTCAAGTCTGGGGACTGATCTAAGTTGGCTTAAAGAATGCATATGCATATATGCATAACCCATGGACACAGACAACAGTGCCTTGAAGGCCTGGGAAAGGGGTGGGAGTGGGGAGGAGGTGGTAGGGGAGTGGAGGGAAGGGGACATCCATAATACTTTTAACAATAAAGATAAGAATAAAGCAATAAAGACATAAGTGTGTGGTATTTCTTTGTCCTCCTGATTTTGTGGAGCAGAATTCAGCTCTGCTAGGTAAGTTATGACAAGTCCCAGACACTTCCCAGCCATAAGATATATTTGGGCAGCTCTTATTCCATCTGTCCTTCCTGGGACCCATGCATTCCTGTTCTTCCAACTGCTCCTCTAGAACAGTCTTCTACTTGACAATGGTTACTCAAACCAAAGCGATCAGAGAATGCAAAGAGCCAGCCTAGACCTCTGTCCGTATCAGGAAAATTCTAAAAAACACAGTGATCTCTCAGGCATTCCCCAGAGCCTGCCTGCAGATCCCTGACCCCGGGAACTCCAACCATCCCTTTCACACTTCCCTCTTCCTGACCCAGGCTATTTCCTCAAGGGACACAGTCCTCCACACTGGAGTCCTGATGGGCTGTTCACTGGAAGGATGCAGGAAACCGCTGCCCATCCACAGTTTTTCCTGTTCTTTCTAGCTTCTACCTGGGTGGCAATGCTTCTGGAGCTCCCAGGTGCAGAGTGGCCCAACTTTTAGGAATGCTGTCCCATCTAAAATCGACAGAGTGGCCACCAGGACTCGGGTTCATAAGCATGCATGCTACAGGAAGAAGCACTTTATCAACCTCTCTCTGGACTAGGCAATGTACATGTTAAATCCTTGGGACCATTTTATGATCCCCATTATAGACCAGAAAAGTGAGGAAGAGCAGTAACAGGCTCTTCCAGTTAGAAGGAGGAAGAGCAATCTGTGAGACTCCAAATCTCATGTCATGTTCCTAACCTCCCATTGCTATTTTTTGATTTACCACACTGGCTAATTTCCTATCAGAGCTAACCAGAATAATCCTTCCACTAAAACAACCCACCATTACCTGGCTGCAAGATTGTTTTCCCAAAACTATGTCACCATCAGCAATTATCATCTCTCATTCTGACCACAGCACAGAAAGCTCTGCAGAATATTCCTACATCAGGAGACACACACACACACACACACACACACACACACACACGCAACATATATCACACATCCTTCTTTATTTCACACACACACATACAAACATAAATACACACATATATATTCACACCTCTCCCTCTCTCTCTCTCTCTGTCTCTTTGTCTCTCCTTCCCTCCCTCTGTACCTCCCTCCCTCCTACACAGACACACCTGAGAGGTGCCTGTGAAGGCATCTCTCCTTTAGGCAAAGGCTCTATCCATTGTATAAAACAGACACCCTGGGACACTAAAACCATCTGAGATGCTGTGAAGACAGATGGACAGACAGGAGGAAGCCTGCTCTAAATTCCTCATACAGCATCCAAGGAACCCATTTACCCAGTGAATAGCTGATGTTTGAGGAATCACTGAAGTTTTACAAAATTCCCGCAGAATAATGATATATAATTCAGAAATGAAAAATAAACTTAAAGTCACATTGTATAGACTGATTTTTGATACCAGTAGGTAATAGGTCATATTATTTTTTTTTACGTCTATGAGAAAAACACCATTAATATTAATTAGGTGAATATGGAAAATATTTAAGATTCAAGATAAAGCAAAAAAAAAAAGAATTCATTTGCAAAAAGTGCCTGTTTTGCTCTGCTAACAGTGTCTCAATCTCATATTTTTCACCCGATTTAATGATTCTTACTATAACAAACCCATTTGCTGGCATAAATTTTAAATTCTTTCTTGTTACACCTTGTAAACTCAGAATTCTTCTTCATCCAAGGAAGAGATCAAAAACAAGAAAGATTTTCCCGTTTCCCAACTGAAGAAACTTAAAACCCTATAAATTTAACATAGCCAAAGCCCAAACCAGATAAAAGCTACATTCTATTAAAAATAATCTGTCAAATTAATAGTAAATTTTTGTGACATAGTGAACTCAAGTCCTATGTGGGATGTATTTTAATTAATTTTCTTTCCATTTGATCTTTTCCTTTTTCTAAAAAAAAATTGTGTTTAATTTGGATCTTCTAGAAAACTAGGCTTTTTGCATACATCCTAAATGTAGACGTGAAATACTAAGGAGCCATAGCTTCCCTAGTTTTTGGCATTTCTGTAGTGTTGTTTGGTGAAAACTGTTTAAAGGAAAAATCCTGGCAACACCTGAACACATGATGGTTAAAAAAATCAGACCTTTCTCACTGACTGAATTGTTGGGAATGGAATATTTTATGATACAGATTTACAAATTTCTATGAACTGGAAACATTTCCTGGGCAATTAATCAAGGGGAACTTTTATGTAAAAACACATCTCGATTGAGCTATTCACAAACGATCCCACAAGCTGCAATGACTAATTATAAGCCTCAGACCAGGGCAGTTTGCTGAAATGCTTTTCTGCAGGCCATTAAAAATAACCATGACAACATACAAATTCAGCAAGAAGAATAAACTAACTATGGGAAGTTACAATTACAGAAAGGAATTATTCAAAGTATGTGACCTTTGCACAAAAATGATGCACGTTTATGTGATACTACAGGCTCTCCTCTCCTCTCTCCTTTGATAGGTCTGGGTAATTCCCACTAACATTAATGAGAGATATGTGCTAAAAATGAATAGCTGCTAACTCCAGCCATCTGTGCATTCCTGGTACAAATAAAATTGAATGTCATCACTACCCTATTGGATTTCTCGGTAATGCTCTTTGCTGATAAGAACTTTGAAAAAATACCAATGGCTTTTTTTTTCTTTTCCTTACTCATACAAAGCATGCCCATTCCCCTTGCTACATAAAGGAGTCTATTCTACTCTGAATCCAGGCAGCCACTGAGAGGTGGGGTGAGATAAATCCCTGCTTATCAAGATAACTGTTTCCCCACTCAGTATAAATGGAGACAAAGTATACCCAGACTCGAATGATTAAAATGGCCAAATTCTTAGCAGGTTAACTCATTACTTTTCATCCTTCCCCTGCCAGCCCTGAAAGCTAAGTAGCTGTCTTAACAGCCTGCAGCCATCACTTCCAAACAACTCTCTTGCCCTACAGCTATACTGAAATGGAGTTAATTCATCTTTCCTTTATGAATTACTGGCTGTCAAGAATTTGAGAAGGTCCCAGGCTTTAATGGAGACCTTTGGAAAGAGAGACCGTGTGCTGGAGAACCCAAAGGAGGCATGCTGGGGAGCCAGGAAAGCTGGAAGACGGGAAAGCCACTCACCGGTCGGGAATTAGAACTCTATATTTTTAAAGGGAGAGGCTCGTGTGACATCTCCAATCACAGCTAAGTGTCTCTTTAATGAGAACTGGGCATGTACAGCACACAGGGCCATGCAGTGATAACTCCCTGAGCACCAGCCAGACCATCCTCAGCAAGTCCAACCTCTCCAGTGGCCCCTTCACCAACCCTCCTCAAGGAGTGTGTGCTAAATCTTGCTTCTGGGAACCCAAGGCTGTAGTGATCAGGTGGGTCACTTCTTTCTCTCAAGCTGCACAGAAGGCTGTGGTGCTTTCAACCCTCTCGTAGATTTGATTGTTAGACATAGTTTTATAGGACACAGGATGACAGAACTGCAGAGAATATGGATTAGTTTGGCTAACAACTGAAGAAACAATGGCGATCATAGCTTGCTGGAGCGGCTGCATAAATTTCATTTTATGGCACTGTAAAATAAGGCCATACCTGAGCATGTACATGGGCAATTTATTTGGTTGGAAGTAGCTCAAATTTGGAAGTTCAGTCGTATCAATAGACAAACGCTAAGCAAATGTTCAAGGTAAAGCCCATTTCAAAGGTAGCTAAGATATCGCTAAAACACAGTAAGCATCTATCTACTTAATATCAGCAACCACATTTATGTTTGTAGGAGTATGTTTGGGGTCAAGATTACATTTTGAAAAAGTTCTTAATATTTGGTAAACTGTTCTTAACCCTAGTTCAGGGCACCCTCAGAAAAGCAGTGCCAGTGTAAAACTTCCAACTGGTCACTTCATTGTAAGCAACATATTTAATTATAAATATAATAGTATACATACACTTACTTTCCCTAAGAACATAATTTTTTAAAGATATCATCCTTTCAACTTGTCAAAAAATATTAACTATTATGTATTGGACTGCATTTTTTAAACAGAACACAGCAAATACTAAAATTATTAGCACAAAAGAGAATATAAAAATGATATCTTCCTATAAAATAAAATGCTAATTTGCAAATCAAACGAACAGCAGAATAACCAGACCAGTCACTCCGGCCCTGTCCCTGATTGCCTTACCCCCACCCCGGGCTCAGGCGTTGAGCGTCTGCCTCCTCCCAACCCCCCACCCCGCCCACCCGTGGCTTGGTCGCCCGAGGGGCCGAGGCAGCTCCAGCGAGTGAGCTGCGACCACACCTACATCGCCCTGGACCAGACGCCCGCAACATCAACCTGGCCAAGTTCAACCAAGGCAAGTGCTCCACCCTCATCATGACTGACCTGGGGGCGGGAGGCCTGGACATCCTGCTACTGGACAACATCTTCAGCTTCCTGACCAAGGGCCAGCTCTTCCTGCACCGTGTGGGTCATGTGGCCCGGGCTGGCCGATGTGGCACAGCCTACTCCTTGGTGGCCCCAGATGAGGTCCCCAACCTGCTGGAGCTGCACCTGTTTCTGGGCCGTGCCCTCACTTTCGCCCGCCCCCATGAGGAGCCATCAGGTGGAGTAAGCCTGGACGGCATGTTGGGCCGGGTGCCACAGAGCGTGGTGGACAACAAGCTGGAGTTGCAGGGCCTGGGCCACGTAGCCGACAACGCCCAGCAGCAGTACGTGCGCCCTCACCAGAGTCCACCAAACGGGCCAAGGAGCTGGACCTTCCGGGGCTGGGCCTGCACCCCCTCTTCAGCTCGAGCTTCAAGGAGGAGGAGCTGTAGCGGCTGAGGCTGGTGGACAGCATCAAGCAGTGCCGCCCGCGGGCGACCATCTTTGAGATCAACGCCTCCAGCCGGGACCTGAGCAGCCAGGTGATGCGGGCCAAGCGGCAGAAGTTCTGCAAGGCCATCGCCAGCTTCCAGCAGGGCAGCAGGAGCGGCAGGAGCGGCAGGAGCGGCAGGAGGGCCTGGCTGGCCCAGCCAGGAGCTGCCCAGCATGGCAGGCAGAGCGCCTGGGAAAGAGGAGGAGGAGGCGGCGGCAGGAGAGAGCATGGAGGACGTCTTCCCAGAGGCCCTGGACCGGAAACGACAGCAGCCAGGACCTGAGCGGGGAGCCAAGAGGCGGAAGGAGGAGGCCCGGCCGCTGGACCAGGATTTCTATGTCCCCGATCGGCCCAAGGACTTGGACAGTGAACGGGGCCTGAGCGTTGGTGGGGACAGGGACACCTTTGAGCAGCAGGTGGCTGGGCTGTCCTGGACCTGATGGGGGACAAGACCCAGATCCTGACCAGGGGCCGGCGGCAGCCCAAGTGAGACCGGAAGAAGAAGCGGTTTGTGGGACAGTCGGGACAGGAGGACAAGAAGATCAAGACAGAAAGTGATCACTACAGCAGCAGCTCCTACAAGCGGGACCTCGACCACAAGTGGAAGCAGAAACAGAAAATCACCATTTGTTCAACTGAGCCTGAGCCCCAGCGGCCGCCAGCAGTCGGCCCTCTCAGCAGCGCTGTTTCGCCAGATTCGGTCGGGGCATGTGCAGGAGGCAACCAATTGAGGTGTCTTTCTCACATCCATGTTTCTCTCTCTGTCTCTCGCCTTCCCTTCTACTCTTAACACCAATGAAAAATGTCCTCAGGTGAGGATTAAAAAGAAGAAAATAGACATACATACACACATATACAAAAATACATAAATATTGGGGGTCTGGGGGGCGGGGCCCCATAGGTGCATGAATGCACCCAGCCTCTAGTATCTAATAAGTGTCTAGTATCCAGAATATATAAATAACTCTTACAGCTCAACCATAAAGGAGCAAAACACAATCAAAAAGTAGCAAAAGGATCAAAATAGAAATCTCTTTAAAGAAGATACATGGATGGCCAATAACCTGAAAAGATGTTCAGCATCACCGGTCATTAAGGAAATGCAAATATAAGCCCCGATGGCATACCACTTCATACTACTAGGATGGCTACCATCAAAAAAGAAAACAATAACAAGTGTTTTGGTGAGAATGTAAAGAAATTGGCACAAATATATGGTGCTGGTGAGAATGTAACACAACACAGTCACAGTGGACAACAATTTGGCCATTCCTCAAAAAGTTAAACACAGAATTACCATATGATACAGCAATTCCACTCCTAGGTGTATACTCAAGAAAAAAACACACATATGTTTAAACAACAACTTGCATATGAATTTTCATATTAGCATTATTTATAATAGATATAAAGTCTAAATAGCGCCAAAGCTGATCAACTAGTAAATTGATAAACAAAATGTGGTACACCCTATAATGAATATTATTCAGCAAAGAAAGTAATGAAGTACAGATACAAGCTACAGTGTGAATGATCCTCAAATACATGATGCTAAGCCACTCACAAAGACCACATGTTATATAAACTAATTTATGTGAAATGTCCCAATTATGCAAATCCATAGGGACAGAAAGTAGATTAAGGTTTGAGAGAGAGAAATGATTAGAGGAATGAGTGTGACTGCTAATGGGTGTGGGGTTTCTTTCTGGGGTGATAAAATTTAATTCTGGAATTGGATAGTGGTGATGGTTGCATGACTTTGTGAATATACCAACAACCATTAAATTATAAGGGTGAATTTTATGGTATTTAAATTATATCTTAATAAAAATTACACATGCTAGTAATAAATTAAATAGTACAAAAAGTTTATAAAAAGAAAAGATATATTTATTCCCCTCCCACCTCCCCCAATAACCACTTTCCCTGTTATGGGTTTTTTGTCAATCTTTTCAGACATTTTTTTATGCATGATGCCCAATTAGACACAACATCCCCCCTTTAAAAACACAATGGAAATTGCTAGACATTTTATAACATGTATTGGACATCTTTCCATGTCAGGGACGTATAGACTGGGGTTTGGGTAAAGGGGCTGGTGAGAGATGTGGGGCGGAAGGAGGGAGTGCCAGCAGCAACCTGAACTCCCACACTCTGGAGGAGCCAGGCTCTAAGTTTCTACATTTTCAAATGTCTATGAACAACTCTGCCTGAATATCCCTCAGAGAGCTCTATATCTTCAAAACGAAATTCCCAACTGTCCCCTCTCCAGAGCCAAAGACCACCCTACCTCTTTGCAGCTTCTTCTCTACCAAAGTCATCCTGGATGCAGAGTCAGGAGTAGGTCCGCCTTCTTCCTAACACTTCTGCACATGCAAGGGATCACCAAGATCCACCATTTAAATGTAATTTAAAATATCTACCAACCCAGTTACCTCCTTTCTATTCTTATTGCTGCCATCTTGGCTCAGGCCTTTGTTTTCTTTGTCTAGACACTGAAATATCTTATCTGGTTTGTATGTTGCTCACCTATCTGTCCTTCTATCCATTCATCATCTATTCACCCAACATATACGAAGCACTAACCGTGCAGCAGGAACTGAAGACTCAAAGATGAAGAGAAAATTATCTTTAACATTAGAAAGTTCTAAGTTTAGAGGAAGGGAGAAACACTTAGCTGAAAAAAAATAACAAAATATTTATTACAACATTCTACGTACTGTCAGAACACAAGGTGGGACTACTGTCCTTTGAGAAGAATCAGAGAGTGACATGTGAATTGAAACGTCAAGGATGAGTGGGAGCTTGCACAAAAAGAGGAGGAAAGGGGCATTTGATCAATGGGAAGAGTTTGCTTAAAGGCAGAGAGATGGAAATATCTAGCAAGTATAGGGAAGAAAAAAAATTCAGTGATGCAAACACAGGGTGGAAAATGAGGAGGTTAGGAGCTTTGTGTGTATACTGGGTTTTAAGATACGACTTGAGCCCTGGCTGGTGTGGCTCAGTTGGTTGGGTGTCATCCAGTGAACCAAAGGGTCGCTAGTTCGATTCCCAATCAGGGCACATGCTCGGGTTGCAAGCTCAATTCCCAGTAGGGAGTGTGCAGGAGGCAGCGGATTAATGTACTGCTCTCACATTTATGTTTCTCTCTCTCTCTCCCTCTCCCTTCCTCTCTCTTTAATAATCAATAAATATATTTTTTATAAAGACTTGAAAACCACCTGGGGCCAGAGTGTGAAGAACTTTATAGAACAGGCACAGAGTTTGCTATTCTGTGCAATGTCTGAGGAGAAGGCAACAGGGCCTGAGGCACAGGGTGTTGCCTCAGTGAATTTATCTGGAGTAGAGGATGAGGCAAACTGTGACTCTGTGGAGGCTACTGCAATAGACCAAATGACCAATGAGGACAATAGCACTGGAATGGGAAAGACCAAGACAGTGACACAAATAAAATCCGGTGAGTTAGACACAGGGAGGGATGAGTCTAGGGCCTCTTGGAGGTTTCTATCTTAGACGCCCAGGTGGATGTGGGCCAGTTCCTAAACCAACACCAAATGATGAGCCAAGGAAAAGGTGGTGATCCCAGTTCGGGCTGTACTGGAAATACAAGGTAGACATCGTCTAGAACACAATCAGATCCCCCTTGCCTTCAGAATAAAAAAAATAATAATTGTTTTTATTATGGCAGACAAGAAAGCATCACCTGTGCATGAATCCACATGGCCCTTGTGATTATCTGGGTTCAAGTTCAGAGTGACCTTGAGAAGGTTACCAATAACCTCCCTAAGCCACAGTTTACTCATCTGCCCATTTGTTTTTACTCACACTGTTCTCCAAGCAGGGCTGTTGTGAGGATCAGAAAAAACATTGCCATCATTGTTCTGCACAGAACCTGGCCCATGGAAATTGCTTAATAAATAGCAGCAAAGTTTCCAAAGAAAGACACTTAGAATTACTTTTCCCCCAAATTAAGTGTCATTTGAAAGGTCTTGTGTGCTTTTAAACTTTACAAAACTTAGTTGATGGTATGGTAAAAAACAATAACAACACACCCTGCAAATAACACTTAAAATGTGAAAAAGTTAAAGAAAGCTATGTTACCCACTCTACCCAAAACATCTTAACTTTAGAGGACCGGAGAAAGGTAAAATAACGGGAAATAAGAAGGTAAACCAACAAACTGACAAATAGAACAGAAACCCCACGCTGTTCAGCAGCTAGAACTGGGAGATGCACACTGAGCCGTTCTATCGGGCATACAGACGCACTCACTAAGGCTTACAAGTTTAAAGCTTTAAAGTTTTGATGTGTTGTTGTTTTTTTAAGCAGCTCTGTAGGAGGAAGACACTGCATTTGGATGGCATGACACCTGCCCTTTGATCTAACATCATGATGAGGAAGAAATGATTCCACAATCTGATTGCTGCCTGGACAGGGCACTGGTCCACGGGTTTGAATCCTTAGCCTTTGTTATTGCTGCCAACCCTCCCATTCGTCTCAGACAAGATCAAGGGAGATGCGGATATTATGCTCAGAGAAGACCATCCCTCTATCAGACAGTTGTTTTGTTTGGGCTGATTTTTTTTTCCAGAAGGAAAATCATCATATATCACAACAAAGACCTTCTTTCTTTTCAACTTTTATGCTGCTGGACTTCTCTGATCCCGCTGTGTGGGGCCATGAAGAGCAGTCTCAAGAATGATTCCTGGAAGAAGTAGAAACCCCTCCTGGAAATACATCTTTTTTTCTTGGCTTCTTCCCCAGAATTCCCCACAGGGAGCTGTGTCAGGCAGGCAGGAGGATGGATGGCCTGGGGTCTTCCCCCATCTCTGCCGTCGAGGTTTCTTGAAGCCCATCCAGAGCTGATGACTGTCTCCAGTCTACAAAGCCGCGGCGGCCTCCACAGAGGCCCACTCCAGGCCCACTCAAACTCTCTTCGCAAAGAGAAACTCCGCAGCCCCACAAGAGAGGGCGCAGACTCAGACCAGCAGCTCCAAAACGGCTGCTGGCCCTGCCAACACAAACAGCTTCTCAACTTCCATTATAAGAGGTTTTCATCAACACGTGGAACCCTTTGTATTACAGAAATAGCTTCCCACCCCAAAAGAAGCACATTAAAGAGGGGTCCCTGTGGTACCAGGAGTTCTTGGGCCAAATCAATTTATCCTAGTACAGAAATCCTCACTGCGGAACAGGATGCAGCGGTTGACTCTGGGTTGTGGAGTCAGAACAGCGCGTTTTGAATCCTGCCTGGCTCCATTAATTAATAGCTGTGTGGTAGTGGGCGAGCTGCTTAACTTCTCTGGGCCTTGTCCTCAACTCACAAATGGGACTACTCATAGCAACTACTTGGAGTTACATAAAGAAAATGTGAGATGGCCAGCACCGGTTTGGCTCAGTGGATAGAGCGTCGGCCTGCGGACTGAGGGGTCCCAGGTTCGATTCCGGTCGGGGGCATGTACCTTGGTTGCGGGCACATCCCCGGTGGGACATGTGCAGGAGGCAGCTGATAGATGTTTCTCTCTCATCGATGTTTCTCACTCTCTATCCCTCTCCCTTCCTCTCTGTAAAAAATCAATAAAATATATTTAAAAAAAAAAGAAAATGTGAGATGAACCTTGAAGAATGAGTAGCACCGTGCCTAGCACCATATCAGTACTCAGCTCAGGCTTGTCTTATTTCTGGTGCAGTGACTGCAATAGTAAGAACTACAGAGCACTTGAGCCAAGGATCTGCCTCCACACCTCTGTTTTCTTCCTGCCATTAAAGCAGCTAGGTTGTGTTTCTTTCTGTGTGTGTTTCTGTCTTGCTGGCTCTTGTTAAAACAAGTTTAGTTCTGGAAACTAAAGGATAAATACACAGGCTGTTGAATTTTGTGTTTTGTCTGTATACTTGTTAATTATCCTTGCGTCTCTTAAACTTGTTCCCTCCTCTTCACCTCTAGTGCCACCACCTTATCTCAGCACCACTGTTCCTTCTAGCCTGTGCTACAGCCAACCCCTCTGGCACAGTGATGCTATATAGTTAACCCTTCTAGACGATACTCCCCACTGTGCTCTTCCCAGGCTCAACAAGTTCCAAACATTTAGCTAAGCACCTGAGACCTCCCATGTCCTGGCCCACCTTACTGCCCATCCTCCCCCTGCTCCAGAGCTGAGCTACGGAATCCCACCCTCTCTTCTGAGCATGCCCTATACCTTCCCACCTTTGTTACCTTTGCCCATGCTCACACCTGGTTCTACATCTGATAAAATATTTTCCTTTTTTTCCTGCTCCAGTGGCAATACCATCACATTCACGGAAACTTCCCCAACCACTCCCTCCTCTGAATGCCCATGACATTCATACAGCGTTTGTCACACTCTGCCATGGGCAATGCCTCTTCGTCTGGTTCCAGACTTCCATTCCAATCTGCCTACTAGACAGGGACACCCAGCTACCCCAGAGCAGCCAACACACAGCCTGGACCAAGCCTCTCTGGTCTGGACTCCGGCCCTGTGTCCCATACCTCTTCCTACAGCCTGCACAAGTGAGGCAGGAATCCCAATTGTGTAGGTGGGTTTCACTGAACCCCGGGGAAGCTGAGAAATTAGGCTTCCCAAAAAGAAACAAAAATGATATTCCTGCTGGGCCTCAGGACGGGAATGCTACCCAGGAGAACAACGGATGCCCGCCACACGGTTGTTCTATTGCCCTGTACAGCAGAGCTGGCTGATCTTCCACCACATCCATGCTGTTGACTTGCCCCTCGTGTGAGCCTCAGTGGCTCACATTCCCCTCTGCATGCCTTTTCCATAGCTTCTGCTCACTCATGATGTCTACCGCCTCATAACTTCAGTTCTTTAGAACTCACGTCACTAATTCATTCTATAAATATTAAGTGTCTACTCTTCATAGGCACTGGGTGGATAGGACAGGTCCTTTCTAGGTAGAAGTCCCACTCGAGACCGAAAGACAGATGTTAAACAAGAATTAAGATGGTGCTTCATGTTCTAATGAGAAGTTACATGGATTTATAGCAGACAAACCTAATCTGGGCTGGGCCAGCTCCAGTGAAAGGCACATGAATGAAGTGACATTTAAACTTCACTTGACCTAGAAAAAATAAAGTTATATCCATACTTCATACCTTACAGATAAATTCCCAGATGGGTTCAAAGACTAAATGCAGAAAATCAAACCCATAAAAATACCAAAAAAAAGATCCCTGGACAATTATTCTTATACTCTTGTAGTATAGAAGAGGTTTCTAACTATGACACAAACTTCAGAAGACCTAAAAGAAAAGACTGAATATGATTGACTAGATAAAAATAATTTTTAAAAATTTCTGTGTAGGAAGAACCAAGATGGCAGCATAGGTTAAACGCCTGTACTCGCTGCCTCCCACAACCACATCAAAATTACAACTAAAATACAGAACAACCATCATCCAGAACCACCGGAAAGCTGGCTGAGTGGAAGTACTATAACTAGAGAGGTAAAGAAGAAACACATTGAGACTGGTAGGAGGAGCGGAGGCGCGGAACGGGCTGGTCTAGCACTCGGGTGTGCCACTTTTTTCATCGGGAGGGAGATCGCCTCTGCGGAGGCCAACTGGAGGAGCAAGGAGTCCCAGCCCCACACCAGACCCCCAGCCCAGGGTTCCAGAGCTGGGGAAATAAATCCCTACGGGCAGTAAAAACTACGGAGGCCAGCACCACAAACTGAATTTATTATCTCCTTCTTCCTCTGAGTTCCAGTGCCAGGCAAGGCTCTGGGGGACCCAGACACATATGGTGAGAAACTGGACTGTCTGGCATCCGGACAGGAACTCGGGGGCAGCTTTCTTCCAGACCAAGGTGCTTGCAGCGGTCATTGCTCCCGGCTGGGACCTCCCTGGTGCAGGGCTGACTGGCAGCCATTTCTGTTTGCTCCGCCTTGGTGATTCCCTGAGAACCCACCCTACCCAATTTAAAACCCCGCCCAAGCTGTGCACAGCGTGTTTTTTTTTCATATGAATGGTCTGTCCTTTCTCAGGCTAAAACTCTGTCAAACAAGCTGCAGCTGGGTCAGGAAGCCCCATACCTATGAATAAAAGGCCCAAGACCTGGCACCAGCAACCAATCCGTCTTGCTTCACAGCTGGGACTTGTCTGGGCACTTCCAAGGCTATAACAGATTACAACTCTTCACATCCATAAGCGACACACTCAAGGGGCAGACTCAGTGAGCACCAAAGCCCCACTGAAGCAAGTCCTGCTCCATAAGGGTGTCTCCTGCACAGCAGTTCTCCCACTATAGTCACAGCTGATCCCATAGCCAAATGGCCTGGAGGTCAATTACTCCCAGTGACACCAACAGCAACCAAGGCTCATCTACAATAAAACTGTGCACAAAGCCCACAAAGGGGTGCACCAAGAGTGTCCACCTCAGGTGATTGGGGAGGCTGAGCCACTGGGCCCTATAGGAAACTTACTATACAAGGCCACTCTATCAACTCAAGGAGACTTAGCAGCTACCCAATACATAGAAACAAACACAGGGAAGAAGCCAAAATGCAGAGACAAAGAAACATGTCACAAATGAAAGAAAGCAAACTACTGGATACAGAGTTCAAAACCACAGTTACAAGGTTACTCAAGAATCTTCTAGAAACCTCTGAGGAACTTAGTGAGACTTTCAAGGATCTTAGTGAGAATGCCAAAAAAAATGGAAAAAGACCAGTCAGAGATTAAACATACACTGACTGAAATAAAGAATAAGATTCAGGGATTCAATAGTAGACTAGAGGATCCTGAGAATCAAATCAATGATTTGAAATACAAGGAAGCAAAAAACACCCAACAAGAAGAGCAAAAAGAAAAAAGAATCCAAAAATACGAAGATAGTGTAAGGAGCCTCTGGGACAACTTCAAGTGTACCAACATCTGAATTATGGGGGTGCCAGAAGAAGAGAGAGAGCAAGATACTGAAAACCTATTTGAAGAAATAATGACAGAAAACTTCCCCTACCTGGTGAAAGAAATAGACTTACAAGTTCAGGAAGCACAGAGAACCCCAAACAAGAGAATCCAAAGAGGCCCACACCAAGACACATCATAATTAAAATGCCAAGAGCAAAAGACAAAGAGAGATCCTAAAAGCAGCAAGAGAAAGACAGTCAGTTACCCTACAAGGGGAGTACCCCATATGACTGTCAGCTGATTTCTCAAACAGAAACTTTGCAGGCCAGAAGGGAATGGCAAGAAATATTCAAAGTGATGAATGCCAAGAACCTACAACTAAGATTGCTCTACCCAGCAAAGCTATCATTTAGAATTAAAGGTCAGATAAAGAGCTTCACAGACAAGAAAAAGCTAAAGGAGTTCATCAGCACCAAACCAGTATTATATGAAATGCTGAAGGGTATTCTTTAAGAAGAGAAAGAAAAAGAAAAAGGTAAAGATAAAAAATAGGAACAATGAAGTGACAACAAATAAATATCTATCAACAATTGAATCTAAAAATCAAATGAATAAAAAATCTGATGAACAGAATAAACTGGTGAATGGAATAGGATCAGGCGCATAGAAATGGAACAGACTGACAATTCTTAGAGGGAAGGGGGTGTGGGGGGATGCGGGAAGAGATTAGATAAAGATCTTATATGCATGTATGCATTACCTATGGACACAGAAAATAGGGTGGCGAGGGCCTGGAGTGGGGTGGGAACCGGGTGGAGGGGAGCTATGGGGGGCGGGGGAGAGATGGACATCTGTAATAATCTCAACAATAAAGATTGATTTTTTAAAATACCAAAAAAAATTCAGTGTAACAAAAAGAAGACAAACTGGCAGGGGGAGTATTTCAAACTAAAACCAAAAACAAATGGGTGAAAGTAAATATATAAAGAGCCTCTACAAATAAATAAGAAAAATACCAACAAAAACTCTAATAACTTATACACGTACTTAAAGATGCCCATCTTCACTTGTAATAAGATAAAAGCAAATGAAAACCACACTTAGAGGCCATTGTTCCCCTTCCATATCAACAAAGATAAAAAAAAAGTTTGAAACCCATACTGCATTGACAGAGTTAATAAGAAAAAAGACACTCTTACATATGGCTGACGGGACTGCAAATGGTTTAGTCTCTGTAGGAGGCAACTAGCAAAATTAGAAATGTATTAAGAGCAGTCTATGTGAGAGGAAAAGACTTGAAACAACATAGAAGTCCTTCAAGGGATACTGGCAAATAGAACAGGATGCAGAGGTAAAAAGAATGGAGAGCTTTCACGTATGGGTATCAAAAGATTACACCACCTGCATAAATATCGTGCTATAAGTCCTATTGTTTGCTTCCATTTCTCTAGAAGCTGCTTCGGAAGATAGTTCTAGTTACCTCATGGTGTCTACTGCAGAGTAGACACACAATTACTATTTGGTGAAAGTAAATAAGTTAATGCATGAAGGAAATAAATGGATGAAGGAACACACTTGGGTACTTGGCCTATCCTCTAAGCTCAATATCAGCTCCTTTTATATGTGGATACACTGGGGCTGAGTCCTGGCTGTTCAAGACTAATGAATTTTCTAGGTTCACTTATTCATATTCCTCAAGAAAAAAAAACATTCAAAGGATCATTTTGTTTCTAACCTTCCCTCAAAATCTCTCCATGGCTTAAGGGGAAAAACTCAATTGCTTTATTCTGGCCACTGCATTTTCCATAACTAGGAAAGCAAAGGAGGCGGCCTTGACAGGACCATCTCCCACTTCTCTTGTGCATGAACTCCCTACTCTCTCACCTGCTACTCTTGGCATGAAAATCTTCATCACAACCATCACCATGACAACCACAACCATCACCACTTAATGAACATCTATGATGTGCCGGACCATGCTCCACACTCAATGTGCATCCTGGTCACAAGCTCATGAGGAATGAGGTATAACACAATTGTCTCCAACTTACAAATACAGGGACAGGCTTGTATGGACACATGTGGGTGTGTGTCCAACAGGACGCAGCTATAATGTACTGTTTCTTAGGATGGAGTTTATTTCATTTTCTATACGTATTGTTCTGATGATGGATAGCTATTTGCATAACCTGGACTACAAGTGTAATACTAATATAAAGCAATAACAGGTCTAGGATAGATGACACATGCACCATCCAAGAGCAGTGCTTCTTTATCTGCTCAGGAATCCCTAAAAAGCCCCTGCTTTGCATGTCGAGGTGGCAGAAGAGCACCCACACTCACCAAAGTGATAGGACACCTATGTGCCAATTGCCCGGAGAGTGTTTCTCACCAGGGCCCACTCATCGCAGGTTATCAGAAGATTCCCAGCTATTCATTATTATACCCAACTCATTCTCTCCACGGCAATTATCTGTGAGCAACATATCCTGCTGTCCTTGGAACCATCAAACTGACATATGATTAAATAACAGAGGGCCGCGAAGTTAAATTTAAAACCACTCTCTTACACTTCAACTCACACATCACATCAAGATCTGTCCGGCCATGGGAATATTCTAGCTGACCCACGGAGGGGCTACTCCGTTACTTCACATCCCCCTCTGAGAAAGGTGATGGTCACGTTCTCAAAACTTTCTAAAGATGCTTTCCAGGAACTGAAGTAAAATTTTGCGAAAAACAATTCCCTGTGTGAAGTCCTGCCCTCGCGTCACATGAAAATATCTTAAGAGTTGCTTATGTTCACCGTTGTGTCTTCACAATTACGTGTGGGATCTCACAAAAGAAGGGGAAAAAACCAGTGTATTTATTCAGCACACTGAGAATCACAAGCCTTTCAATTTCCATTGTTAAGAGTTACAGTAAAGCATAAGTTATTGCACACTCAGATATATTCAGAAATACCAATAAGAATATGCTTATGTTAATAATGTTACCAGTTAGAAACAAACTGCAAGAGAAGGTCAGTGGGCAAGCTGCAGGTCAAACACGAGGCTCACTGCCGCTGGACTCAAATAGCAGCAATCGTGGTTCTTCAAGGGGAAATTTGTTCTCATTCCCTGATTTACTCTATAGTTCTAGAATTAATGCTTTTCTACAAAAATAATTCTGCACAACCCCTTTTATTTTTGCAGAGGCTACATTAGGAAAAACAACATTTTTCATCCCCAATAAATTAGTTGCACCCCAAGCAAAAGCAGTCATTTTTCCCCTTTGTATTCTATTCTATTTTTCACCCATAGAGTATTCATTGAGTTTGGCATAAATTAAGAAAGAGTGGCAAATATTAAAATCATCAGAATTCCTTACAAAGAAAATCTCCAAAGCCTTTATTAGATATATTAACAACACAGTATTTTCTTTAGAGAAACATACACAGTACCCACTCGTTTTTAAATAGGCACCCAAAATGTAGGCTTCTCAAAAATGCAACCTTACTCAGTGTGAAAATTCCACACACCTTCACCCAACGCTGAAGCAAGTCCCAGCCACCAGTTGGATAGGTTTCCCTACAACGTGAGCTGGTATTGTGGCTAATGAAGTGATAGAATTCACATTTCATAAGAAAAGCCATATAAAGGAAATAAGATATTATTTTTCTAGAAAGTGATTTATAATAATACTGAGAAACTATTTTTTTTAAATTCCTTCCCCTTCTCAACATTTACAGAAAAGGCTAACATATCTTGAGAGATTTACTATTTGCTGATATTCATCCACATGGTAGTACCAACAAAAAGCCAGGAGTACGGGAGGAAGCGGGGTGGGAGGGGGGTTGGAAAACCACAAAATGGTTAATTCCACCAACGTGGCATCTCTTAGTCAGGAGCCAGGTCTTTATTAAGCCAACCTGCCACTATCTCTTAATTGAGATGCTGTTGTTCTTACTGTTGTCATTGTTTTAACAGATTTGCAAATTGAGAATGGCCTTTCTCATCTCTGATGTACTTCAGAAACATACTGCATCACAAAGCATTTCAGCTACAATTGTGTTCCTTCATCTTCCTCACCGTCCTAGGGCAGCGGTCGCCAACTGGTGGTCCGTGGACCACTGGTGGTCCATGAGGTCTGAAAGGTTGGCGACCGCTGTCCTAGAGGTGTGGATAGAGCATCAGAGCACCAAATCCAGCGAAGACCAAACAGCCGAAATAATACAGGGCACAGAGCCCTAGTTCTACAAACTGGAGCTGCCTCAGCGAAATGTCAGCCATGGCAAGTCCCACCAAGGCCAGGTCAGAAAGGTGCAAGAACCAAGCCCTGGCTACACCTCAAAGGTTCAAAACCATGTCTAAATATAGAACCCACTTTATGTTTGCAGGAGCTGTAAATCAGGGAAAACAACTTTTTTCCATCCCCAATAAAATATTTGCACCCAAAGCAAAATCAACTGATTTCTGGCTTTCTACCAGTTCTGCTTGGGCATAAAATTTTCTGACACTTCACCAGAAATGTCAGCGTTAGTATAAGGCAGCTTTAAAGAGGGAAATGATTGTCTGACCTGTGGATAACCCCTCAATCCCAACAGGAAAAAGGAGTTTTCAAAAACACCTGAAACCCCGTTTTTCCAGTTATTAGTATAAATGGGAAAAACTATTTTTCTTAGTGGCCAAATCCTTCCTTATAGGAAGTGTTGGTCTTTGAATTCAGTGAGGGGAGAGGCCATGTCTTTTTACTGCGATATTCCCAAAGCCCAGCACAGACCCCGCCATGGAGAAGGATTTCAGTGCAGAATCGGGAAAGGAGGGGAAGGAAGGGAGGGAGAGAGAGGAAAGGAAGGAAGGAGGTAGCACAGGAGAGAGGGAGAGAAGTAAGGAGGGAAGCAGGAAGGGGGAGAGGAAGGAAGGAAAGGAAGAGAGAGTGGGAGAAATGGGTAACTTCAGCAGGATTTTCCCTCTCCTTTTACTTGGGATTTGTTTTTCTTGAATTTTCAAGCATCCAGCTTGATAGAAAACCAATCATATCTTTTCTTAAGGCTTCCCCTCTGGAGCAAAAAAAAAAAAGATGTCCAGGGGAGTGAGCTCGGCCTCCAGAAAGAACCCACCAACAAAGTTCAGTGGGGACCCAATCAAGGTGGCAGGAGTGAGAGGAGCTCATGCAGGGACCTTTCTTCAACAGTTTTTTTCAACAACATTCAGGAGTATGACTGGCCACTCCAGTGGGTGGCACACATGCATCAAGCTAGAGACCCATCCAAATTCAAGGAGGCAGCGTCTACTAGGGAGAAGATACATTAATTAACCATCTCAATTTGAGAGAGGGTATGACAGCAGGAAAAGGGGCCAGAGAGCACGGAAGGGAGAGATTGCTTCTGCAGGGGGCGGGGGGGGGGGTGGTTCAGAGAAGGCTTGGTGTTGGAGTGACACCTGAGCTGGCCCTGGAGGGGCAGGATCTGGGTACAAGAGACCAGCTCTGGCCCTTGCCAATTTTGCTCAGTGGGTTGAACATCAGCCCAGAGACTGAAAGGTTGGGGGTTCAATACCAGTCAAGGGCACGTACCTCTACCTCGGTTGCAGGCTCATCCCCACCCCAGTCAGGGCATTTTGGGGGCATGTGTGGGAGGCAACCTAATCGATGTGTCTCTTTCACATCGGTATTTCTCTCTGTCTCTTCTTCCTCCCTTCCACTCTCTCTAAAAAAAAAAAAACACACAGGGAAAAAAATATCCTCAGGGGAGAATTATCAACAGCAGCAACAAAGAGAGACCAGCTCAGGCTGGGAGGTGGGTTGGGGACAGGCATGAATATCACGGTATCTCCACAAAGTGCCTCATGAGATGGAGTCTATGAACACATACTTGGGAAATGCAGACTTGAGCACACGGCACAGGCCTTATCAGAGACTTTACTATGCAACTGGGGCTGAAGTGGCAAAATATTCAATCCCTATATCAGGAAGGATGGCTTTAGGGGGGATCCCCAACACCTTCACTTATACACTGTACTAATTTGAGCAAAATATTTAGCTTTTATGAATTCATTTCCTCTTCTCTAATATGGAAGAAATGACATTCCCGCCTCATGCAGTTGTCATGAGAAGCAAATGCTACATAAGAAGTGATGAGTTCAGTGCTGGCCCTTAGCTCAGGCTCATTGTAATGACTGCTGCTGCCACGGCTGCTCTTTCTATCAGCAGCCGCATCAGTGTGCATCGTGAACACAAAACAGGATGCAACATGCAGCATTTCTTCACCATCTCCATCAACTTGCCAGCAGCTAGTTTTTGGAAATGCCAGGCCAGCAGGTAGGGCTCAGCCTAGCACACAGTAGGTGCTCACTCCAAACTTGTGGAGGGAATGGGGCCAAAAAAAGACCCTGGGAAGAGCAAATCCCTGGGCAAGATGGTTTTCATTACTTCCTTGGGCAGCAGGCCTCTGAGGTCCGGGAGGAGTGACTTCATCTTTTGCTGGAAGAATGAGGGATTGAGAGCGCAGGGCTCAGCTTTGGGGAAGCATCACAAAGAGTTTATTTTGGTAGAAGTGTTTGAAGTGACTCTGTAACAATGAGCTCATGCCTGCTGCCAGGTGCCAGCCGTCAGCCGGAGCCTGCTCGCCGGGGGGATGCGCCAGGCCCATCAGACACGTGCACTGCGGATCCCATAAGACTGGCTCCAGGGACAGCCCCGTGCTCTCTGAGAGGGGATACTGAGGCACAAACAGGAAGCAGCTGGCCCAGCACCCAGAGCACACTGCAGGCCAAGAGAGCCCTGGAGAGGCCTGAGCCTTCTGGTTTTACTTGCTTGATTCTCTGACAGGATTTTGAATGGATTCCCAAAGGATACTTTTTCTTCTTCTTTTCCTTTTTTTTTGTCAAGTGCTGCATACATTTATCTAGATAACTTCATTGTCATAAGCCGCACACTAATCTCACAAGGAGTTCCTAGAAATGAGAACATGTCACACACACCCTCCCCCGAGCACAGGCAGGAGCCGTTCAGCCTCTCGGGTTTCCCCCTCGCTGTGCGGAAGGGGTGGCTGGACCGCGGTGCAGTTTCCGCAGCGAGAACCTATGCAGGGTGAGAATATGTCATTTGCATTTTACCACGCCTGATACTTAATAGCTGTCCACCCGAATTGAAGCGTGAGCGTCTACATAGAATTTGAAAAGGAAATGAGGCCATTTCCAAAAGTGGTTGGAGGGGAGATTTTCCCATGGAGCCCACTGCACACAGAAAAGATCCGGGAGGTAGTGAAGTTTTCAAACTTCAGATTGGGCGAGAGGGAGGTACCAGGCAGACTACAAACTTCTACGGTAAGAGAGATCAGACTTCAGTTTTTAAATATATGATGAATGTATACACACATACACACACACACACACATACACACAAACATCTCTGTATGTATGCACACACAAATATATGGATGGATCTCAGTTGTGAGCCATGTAGAGAAAGCACATGGGCTAGCGATGCTGTATTCACCCCTTGTTACACTTCGTTTTACTTTAACTGGTAAACCTGGAAGTGGTTGGAAGGAAAGCATAGCTAACCCTGGAAACTTGTCAAAGCTCAAAAATGCTTCCAAGACTCCACAGACTTTTTGGTTTCCAGGAGAGTGGGGCTGGCCAGGTTCTCCCTCCACTAAAAATAAAACGAGAGGCTGTTTACAAGGGTTGTACCTTTTCTCCAGCATGTGCATTTGGGTCAGGAGGTTAAATGATATCGAAATTATCTGAATCTTGATTCTCCCACTACATACAGTCCCCCAAAGGGGATTGGCTGAACCCTTCACCAAACCCACTCGGCACACCTGGCCCCTGGTTCGGAGAACCCCGTAACCTACAAACCACTCGGGCTCTAACCCTGCATCCTGTCTTCTGAGAGTCAGAGTTCATTCCCCACGAAATAGGAAAGAGCTAAACACCGTGAAGTACAGTTGCTGGAGGAAAAAAGGAAAACAACCACAGCAGAACGCCTATGGACACATCTCCAGGCCCAGGCAGGGAGCCTAATCTGTTACAGCGAAAGGGGTCCCCGGTCTCCAGGGCCTCAATATCAACAGGTGCAGACTAGGGTAGCGAAGGGAAGGCAAAGGAGAAAGAAAACAAAAAAGACAGGCAAGGAGGAAAGCGTAGAGCTTCGTTACATGAGCAGATCCAAACTTGGAGGCAAGGTTTGGATAGCACGTGGCCAAGCCGCTCCTTCCCCACCACAGTGTGATGTCTGTTTCTGCACAGAGAGGCACAGAAAGGGACCCAACAGTCATTGGGTTTCTGGTGAGAACCGCTCTGCAGGGCTGTGCTTTTAGTCTCTGTTTAGATCTCCGTGTGGGGGACTATGGAGACCCGGGTTCCTTCAGTGTGACTTTGTTCAAGGCAGTTTCTGGGGACCACCCCATGTGGCAGGTGGGAATAGCAGAGGAGGGGGTTCATTTGCAAGGATTACAGGGCACAGGGCACAGGGGTTGGGAGCAGGCAACAGGACTGGTACGTGGGCAGGAGGCCTCGTTCTGAAATCGTTTGCTGCTGGTGTAAATGCATTGGTCTGGTGGCTTTGGTGATGAGCAGTGGACAGGATATAAAGAGGTGCATTTGGGGGAGAATGGAGAAGAAAATAGTATAGCTTGCCTTTCAAAAGAGCAACTACATCGGCTATCAACTTAATGTGACTCCTTTTTTTAAAGTAAGGTCTAGGTAGCACAAATCATACTATGAGCATCTTTTAGTAAACTCATCGATTCAATGATAAAGAAATCACTAGATAATTCTACATAGTATCAAAAAGAGAAGTCTTGCCACATTTAAAGGTGAACCAATTACTGACCTGGGCCCTCTTTCTTAGAGGAACCAAACCTGGGATGTGTGTTCAAACAAAATGTCCATTTTGCATCTTAATATTAGGGTACACACAGTCCACACTGAATCTCGTTTTACATTTGGGCCCATATGCTATTCCGTAGGTAATTAAAGTATGTCTTATAGCTAATAAAAAGAAAGCTAAAAATTTAAAAACCAAAACAATGACAGGAAATAACATGTGTGTACAATATGTTACAAACATACTGATAATTTTCCAAAGTGACTTTAAAAAAAGTATTATAAATCTTTCAAAACACAGTGATTTATTAAGCGAAAAGTCTCAATGGTTTGCACTATTAAATCTGGCTTTTAAGTTGCTGTGTCACGGGCACATCTTTTGTTCTATTCTCCGAGGTTAAATTTAGCATCCTGCGTTTGTTTTTTTCCATGGCTCCATGTTTTATCACCATGCAGTCAATTTTACACTAGGGAGTTTTCCTGAGGATTCCTCTTATTGATTTTATAATCCAGGAACAGAATGTATCAAATAATCCAACAGTGATTTATTTCCATCTTCTTCTTCGCCTTTTCCCACTTATATAGCCTTCTCGTAAAATAAACCTTCCCTGGGCATGGGATGAAAAAAAAATGTGGTGGCCTGAGCAAAACCATCTCAGAAATGTGTTTGTTAAACAAGTGCAAGCAGTAAATTGAGCTTAGGAGGGAAAGGCGGTTAGAAGAAAAACTGAAAGTACTAACCTGAAAGTCAAGCTGATTGGAGCAAGGGTGAAAGCAGCAATTTGGAGGATAAGCAGAAAGAAAAAGGGATAGCAAAAGAGAATAAAAGGAAGGAAATGCATTAGTTTAAACATACAGCCAACAGATGTTATATTAGCAGGTTTTATAACCAAGTGAAGGACAATAAAGCAACTTTTATCAAGATATTAACCCCCCCCCCCAAAAAAAGCTGTGGGCACACACCATAAGCTGTTATACTAAATATTATACCTAGGACACAGGTACCTGCTCTCACACCCACAGTCACCACAGGCACTGACGTGAGCCAGAGGTGTGCTCTGGCAACCAGTGGCAGAGTTTGCTCTTTTCTGGAGGAATATTTTAAAAAGTTCCTATCTGTGTGCATATACAATTCTCATTATTTAATAAAATGAAATGGAAATTACTGAGGTATTAGAGTGGGCGGTAAGCACTGATGTCAGAAAAGATTTTATTTGAACCAGTAAGTCGGATGGTTATATCCTATGAGATATTTTTCCTTCCTCCCTAAAAATAAAAAAGGAGCCGAGCAATTTGGCTTTCTGTTCAAAGGTTTCCATCTGAGATGCTCACAGAGCACTGCACCTCACGATGATCAAAGACGCCACGAGGAAGGCTTCTGGTGAGGGGCCCATCAGCCTCCCCAGGAAGGACAGAGTCCCTTCCAAAGCTGAAAGTACTTTTGTTCAGTTGTGAAAACGAGAATCGTACTTCATCACTGACAATATATATCCACACGCTTGACCGCTTATTTGTACAAAAATATTTAACGTGCCCTTCTAATCAGTCAGAACAATAAAATCTCTAATGTCAAGCAAACTTTAAAAGGAAAAAATAGCATGACCCCCTTCAGACTACCTCAGGAGCACACAGTGGGTGTTCATTTTGTTAACCTGTAAAATACCATCGGCAAAAAGCAAAGTGGATTTACCAGCTCTCTATTCAGTGGGACCCCACCATTCTCTACTACTAAGAAGTAGCTTTAAGCATTTGCACAGGAAGAAAAAACAAAACAAATCCTCAGGAGAAAGCTTAAACAAGAACATCTCCCGTGAAAACAGCATTGACTGTCATGATAAACATGAAGGAGAAAAATTCAAGATTAAGCACATGGTGAAAGCATCGATCTGGTAATTCCTGTAACTGAAATCCCCCTGCAGAGTGTACTGTAATTATGAACGCACAACTCCTCAAACATAAGAGATGGGTCAGGCCATGGTCAGTGTGGGGACGTTGGGGATGCTGGCCCCAGCTGCTGTTTCAAATTCTTCTGGATCAGAGGTGTATCAGGCTGAGATTCATGGTCAATCTGTAGGGAATGCTAAACTGAAATAGCAAGCCAACATTTAAGATTTAGTTGATTTTTCTAAGGGTTCCTACTTTTCATCAAATTCTCAAAGGATCCATGCTATCCATGACCTTCCCCCAAAGGCTGTTAGGGATGGTGTAAAACCACCTGCCGCTTATTTTAAAGAAAGTTCTGCAAATATAATAACAAACATAAATGGAAATTACTTAGGAAGATGAGTTTATACCAAAACAAATAGAACTGGTATCGTTTCTTCCACGTACCAGGAGATTTCTAAACACACTATCATAGTTAAAAATAAACAAATAAAGCTTAAGTTTACATTTTGTGAAAAGAGTTCTGAAAGGAATCAAAGAAAGTATGTCAGCACATTATTAAACAAATTCAGGAGAAAAAATCATAGCTTCTCAACCCTAGATAAGGCACTTGTGGGCACCTAAAATGATGCCTCAATGTCCAAACACCAGGTGGCATTGGTCCCGACCCAGATAATGGAGTGCCGCCTGGGCTTCTGTTCTGATGCTCTGTCTTAGGAGTGGAACCAAGGGAGCCAGCCTCCTCTCCACAGTAGGGAGGGATGGTGACTGATGGCTTGACTGGGGCAATCCCTGTCCTTGAGACAAATACCAGCAAAGCCCCTAACATATTTAAGATAATTACATGAAAGGGCACCTGCCTGATTCCTTCCCATGGGTCAGCTGCTTGTTTGGCAGACTCTGTTCACCTCTCTCCTTCCCCAAGGCACCAAACGATTAATTTCGAAACTAAAACTGCAAGACCCTGATGGGCACCAATACAGAAAGGCTATCTATTTCACTGTCTCTAATGTTCAATTAGCTACTCCATTGTATAGCCTACATGATATCTAGCATTGGTGATTGAATAAGGACCTCAATTCTCAGGGACTTGCTCAAGGCCTCCCAACCACCCTGCGCCAAACTTCCCCAGAGCAGCCTGCGGTCCCAGGCAGCAGCTCCCTGCTAGAAGCATCGGGATCAAGAGCCCGGCTTATGGCAGAACTGCACATGGGGACCACACTGGCGCAATATGCACTTTGAAAGGCAAAATCTTTAGTGGCTGATGGAAAACATCACTCACGTGGAATTTAAGAGGTAGAGGCATCCATGTAAGTGCCGGGCATGCGTTATTTGGAACATATACATTATAGAGAAAATAAAAAGTGGGAAGATTAACGAAACAGAAAGCAAGCAGGGATTGCCCTCGGAGCGAGAAGCAGGCCAGTGTCAGAGTCGTTGAGCTATTCCTAACCCCATGCCTCTTGCTGCACACGACTGAAGTTCTGGGATATTTTAGAAACTAGCTGCCTTGAAAAGGAGGCCTTTTCACTCTGGTAGGTCACATTACAGACCAGAGACCACAAATTTATTTCAAGTTCAATTTCTTGGTTTTCAAAATCACAAACTTAATTGCAAACACTCCTCCGTGACTCCAAAATGGAGATATATGTCACATTGCTAAGAAATCCTTAGTTCCCAACATTATGAGGTATGAATTTGGCAGCCTAAGCCAGCAAATGGAGACACTGCCCCATGTGAACAGGGCTGCCTGACGAGACGAGGAAGATGCGTGGCTGGGATTTACACGTAGCCCTTACAGCAGCAGATAAGGCTCCAGAGAGACAGGCCAAGGCTGTGCTCTCCTTTTCCCAAGATGTTTCCCCTCTTGATCTCCACCCCCAAACTCCTCAGGGGCCTGGGCTGAGGCTGGGGCTCAGACATTTCCCAGACTGTGCTCTGCTGCTGGACCCAAGACACAGGCAGGCAGAGAGCTGGGACGGAGTCAAGTCCCAGCACACGTTTTATGAATTACAGTGCCTGGGAGGCATCAGCTTTAAGGAGAGGCAAAGGCAGAGATAAAGAAAATGTGCAGAAAGTACATAAAGATAAATGCCTGTAAAATCACTGTTGTCTTAATGCATTCCATATTGAGGAAATAAAAATGTGAAGACTCTTGATGATTTAATGGCCAGAGCGTCCAGCTAAGACCTGTTTGTCCACCACACGATGATGCTTTTTTATGCAAATATTTATAGTAGCTGATCCTGATTTTCAATTACAGTTCTGGAGAGCTGGTTTGGGGCAGAAAAATGCTTTCTAAATGTGGGGCACATCAGTTTCCCTCATGAAAGCTAATAAAGATGAGGCAGACCTCCCGTGTCCCAGCTGCGGTGCCTCTCTGCTGGCTGAGTGACTATTTGGTGCTACACACAGTCAGTCACTCATGTGTCAGACCTGGGTTCAAATCTAGCCTTTGATTCTTATAAACTCTGCCATCTTGAGGAAATTAATTAATTTGTATAAAGTCATAGTTTTCTCATCTAGAAAATGGGGATGCATTGTGGGTAAGATGTAGTGGTATGCAGTATTGCAGGTCAAATGCTTAGAAGAGTGTCTTATACACGATTAGCGTAACCTATTATTGAGATTCCAATTACTATTATAAATTAATATCATCAGTATAACTATCTAAGGCATCTTCCCAATGGAGCTCTGCTTCCCAGAGCGGTGGACGAGGGGTCCGGAGACCTACAGTACAATGATGTCCCTCTGACCACCGGGCCAATCCAGAGTCTGTTCAACCTGCCAGGGCCTTGGGTTGGTCCTAAAACGTAGTTCCAAAATAGCCATGTAGACTTATCTAAAATTAACAGTGTTCTTAAGAACCAGTAAACTGGCAGAACATTTCCAAATTTTAAAATTAAAATAAAGTCCTTTAAAAATTTTTTAATTTGTACACTTAACTCAGGAAAATAAAGTTTTGGTTTAATTGCTACAATTGGTCTCATTCAATCAAAATCAGATTATTACCAGACTAATGCTAAGATTTTTAAATGGTTATTAGTTGATTTTAAGTTTGAATATATTTAATACTATATTTGAAAATGTCAAAATTTTATTGAGAACTAATCTGTCCATTTAATACCAAGCCAGGTAATATTGAGAATTTATTGAACATTCAGCTTTTCATAATGATATAACCGTCCCATCTTACACTGGGAATTGGTACCTACAAAGGATGGCACTTCTACTTATTTATTTATTAGTTTGTTTGTTTGTTTGTTTATTTATTTATTTATTTATTTATTTATTTATTTTTGTTTATCCTCATCTGAGAACATTTTTCCATTGATTTTTTGGGGGAGAGTAGAAGAGAGAGGGAAAGACAGAGAGAAACATCCATGTGAGAGAAACACATCAATTGGTTGCCTCCGGCACGAGCCCCAACCA
This sequence comes from Myotis lucifugus, assembly GCF_000147115.1. Classification (NCBI taxonomy): domain Eukaryota; kingdom Metazoa; phylum Chordata; class Mammalia; order Chiroptera; family Vespertilionidae; genus Myotis; species Myotis lucifugus. The sequence continues at coordinate 3,183,760 of NW_005871131.1, forward strand.
GGGCCCGGGCCGGGGAAGAGCCTGCAACTAAGGTACATGCCCTTAACCAGAACTGAACCCGGGACCCTTTGTTTCGCAGGCTGGTGCTCTATCCACTGAGCCAAACTGTCTAGGGAGATACATTTTAATAGGTTATTAGAGACACACTTCTAACAAGATCCAAGGTCACACAGCTGGCATGAAGCTGAGGCAAAATCTGAACCCAGGTCTTTCTGTTGCTAAAGCCTGTGATCTTTCCACACCCCATAGAGAGTTATTCTGCATTTATCCTCAAGTCTGTTGGGCCCGCACGGGTGTCTTGGTCAGAGCTGGCAAACACTCACGGATTTATTCAAAATTGGCTGATCTCTTCCATATGCACTGAATCTAGGAAAGACAAATTCTTCCTTATTACTGAACCAATAAGGAATCCTGAAAGTTATGGAGTTACGTAAAATTATTCAGAAATTCTTTCCTTATATGAAATACAGGAAAAAGCACTGATGGAAAGCTTATTTTTACAGTCCTTGCTATACATACATACAATATGGACATGATTTATCTAAAAATCTAAATACTCTGGAACCCTGATATAACCTTCTTTGTTTTTAGACAGAATTTGCTATCAAGTAGGCCTGCCTTAGACCCTCTTCAAACGTATTTATTTACCAAATGTCATAAGGTCCTCTTAAAAGATAAACCCCAAGATGAACTTAACATTGTGTGCCAAGAAACACTGGAACTCCTTTCCTTTCTCCAATCTTGAATGAATTCCCAACTACCATATAATCTTCCATATTCTTTGCTTGAGACAAACCTAAACCACAAATGTTTGTCTTTGATGGAGAAAAAAAACAACAACTGAGGTTTCAGGTAGTCAAAGCCTTAATTTCTTACACACTTTGCTGGCATCAATGCCAGACCACTATTTTCTTAAACACTTCAGAAGTACATAAGTCATCAAAAGATAAGCCAAATGCCTTCTGAGTAGCCCAGAGAAACCCAACATCATCCTAAATAATGTTGGTGCTACACCCAGGCCATATTCATCAGACGTAACTTGTTTCTGACTTGAAATATGAATGTGCATTCTAAAGCCACGGTGCCCTGAGATGGTAACTAAGCAATAGATGCTCTCTCGCTGTGGGCAATTCACAACATGACTGCAACATTTACCTCTCAAGTTCCGCGATCTTCTTGTCCTTGTCATTCTTTTCATTCTCCACCTCCTTGAGGATCTCCAGCAACCTGTCGACTTCAGCTTGGGCCTTGCCACACTCATCGCGATAGTAAGATGCCTCTTTATCAAGCTGTTTTATTCGGTCTGCAAACTCGGGGTTCATCCTGGAGTCATCTTCAATATTATGAGCCTTCAATATTATATTTTTAAAGAATGGAGTTAAGACAACAATTTAGAACAAGAGATAGTGAAGTCACCAATGGCCCAGAAATTAACTATGGAGAACAAAATAATAATCACCAAGAATTATGGGTATACTGTCAGTTGAAAGGCAAAACGGGAAAATCGCACACGTCAGCTATCTTAGAACAACGCTGATTTTAAATTATATTACAGTTTCAATGGAGAGTTTTTTTTTATTGTTGATATATTATTCCATTAAACATAGCTACTTTTTGCTTTTTTGCCCACCAAACATCTCAGGGGAGGTGGGGGTAGAGACTGCGATGCTACCTGGTCATTTGTCAAGCAGAACTAAAACTATTATCTCATATTCTAGAAAATGATTCATACCAACAGTTTCCTTTCCAATACAGAGAAACCGAGATAAAACAATATTAAACCACCAAGGGCATATGCAAAGCCAGATAGCATAGAAGAGACTGGCTTCCTGATCACTGAGCACTTCATCCCATGAAGTAACAGCAGAAGATGCAGTTTGAACGGAAGACTTGGACGTGAGGAAGGGCTTTCCAGCTAACAGCCATACCCATAAATTCTTGCTCTATTGATTAAACTTAACCTGAACCAGGAGGAGGAGGAGCTAGTTCATGAACAAGCACACAGACGAGAATCGCAAACACATGCATGGGTGGGTGGCAGCTTTACACACGAGAACAGACACGGCAACAACACAGCAACAACACTGCAGAATAATTTGCAGCCAAAGTATTTGTGGTTTTGTGTGTGTGAGACTGTGTTATGGCTTTTTTTTCCCAAAATAAACTTTTGGCTGAAATATTCCCGGACAGATGGAAATAACACTGCACTGCGATGTTTTGCCTACCCCTTGTTTCCCATCATTCCTAATTGGCTTCTTCAAAGAGCAGGCAGGGAAAAAACAAGTTGTTTAACAACAGTGCACAGTCAACATAGAAAGTCATCTATGCATGTATCTCCAACATCCATGTGTGAAATAAAATGTTAACAATTTATTAGGATGAAGTTGTTCTGCTGTCTTGCTATGGAGAGCAAGTGCTCATTGTGTTTTTATACACCTTTTTTTTTGTTTGTTTCAGGGAAAAAACAAGGCAAGCAAGGTACAGCTACTGTGGGGTCAAATGAATCATGCATGGTTAGAAAAATTAATACTAATACTACTGTTAAAAGGTTGACAGTCTTTGCAATGATTTAGTAGAAAAAAATTCAAAAATTAGTATACATAAAATAAATTTCTTATTTATGACAAAATAATCATTTTTAGAATAAGATTTTGCATGTAACATATTATTTAAGCATGAGGATAGAAAGTGAATAATTTGCTTTGAATCTCCTTAAGATTTCCTTATTCAAGAAAGAAACTTGACTATACAAAAGATCTTGGAAAAATATAACAATTCAACATACTATCATGGACTAGCTTACCCCCTTTTACCAACATTCCTTAGAAAACATTTATTTTTCATTTATTTAGTTTGTATAGTAGGTTTCATTTTAATAGATTAGTAAATACTTCAATATAATTAAAATAATCTGAAAAGGAATACTAAGCAAATTTATCTTCAGAAGTTTGTTCATCTAATAATTCTATTTTAAATTACAGTAATGAATATTTTCATTTGTTAATCTCCCCTTTTAAAAGTAGAATAGATAAGATAAAATACTCCATATAACTACTTCTATTTGTGATATTAAGAATCAACTCATTAGTCTTGTAACAAAAAATATTTATAATACAGTTTTTAAATTGCTAACAAAATTTCATGTTAATTCTCTTCTACTGCTATAGTATCTTACCATTATTGTTCAGCAGCTAAAAACCTTTTCATGACATTTTTCTCAAACTACCCAAATAATAATTTAAATCTTTACAAAATAATAAACTGAGTAATGAGCAGCTAAAAACACTCAAATAAATGAATAAATATGTTTTGATGGCTTACTTCTGACAAGTTAAAACTCCTTTCTTGACTCAGATTTAAACATACACAAAGAGCTAGAAGTCAGCCACTGTGGTTTATTTTGGTTGTTTTTATTCTTAAGATTATTATTATCACAATTTTTAATAAGTGGGTATAGGATTACTAGTTGTAAGATCTTGATTCTAAATCTTGCCCTGTATCTTATGACTGTAGGTAAATAAATTAGCCTCTCTTAGGACAGTGAAAACTACAAAATGATAAACATGTGAAAGGCATTATTCATTTGTTTTTATTATGGTGATTATTTTATGCTATGTATCCCATCAGTGGGGCTTGTTACACAGCTAAGTTAATAGGTTTATTTAATTTTCATTGACAAGCTATTACATATGCCTTAGAGAAGCTTTGCTGCTAGGTTCACAGAGGAAGCTGCTGGTAACAGGTTTATGAACACATTCCTAATTTTAGTTCCTTAGAGAGAAGAAAATGATCCAAGGCTAGCTTTCAACATGGGTGTGAAATTAGATAGGCTGGTAGTCTTTTCAACCCCAAAGTGGGTATGGTTAGAGGACTCATGGGATGTTTAGAGGTATAGAAAACCAAGGGGAAAACATGCATAAATCTAGACCAGTGTTGACCTCGTGTGGTACTAAAGTTAGATCATGTTATTAAAATGAAAACCTACGCCAAGTTTACAGCTGGCTGGGTGTCTGTGAGGTAATACCTTTGGGTGCTGATGATTCTCCCTTTTAAAAGGAATAGATAACCTCAAAAATATCTTTGAGTTAAATACATCTATCCATCTCTAGCAATATCTACTGATTTCTGGGCAAAATAATTTATGTCAAACCACCTTCAATATTGGTGCCAGAATTTTTGAAAGGGTTATTATATAAAGGTGCAAACTGATAGCATTTAAAACTTCAAGTCAGTAGAAAGCTGTAAGACAGAGTCCCATAGAGATGGGAGAGGAACAGCTGCTCCTGGGTCACCACCAGGGTCCATGCAAACACAAAAGGGAAGAGAGGGGTCCATATGACTGAAGCCTGGTGAGTCCCCAACTCAACCTGAGCGTTGGAGCCAAAAGTCTCAATGGGATTTACAGAAATACTTCAGATAATCAGCTCTATTCAGCCCGAATCACAGCTTCTTAGAGGATGGGCTGGAATTGTTAACCAGGATAGCATGAGAGTGTCAGGCTGTGGCCTACAGACACGGGGGTGATACTATATTAAATAAATACAGGAGAACTTGAGCTTAGAAAGCCAACGCTTTCTTCAAAGGTGTAAGGCCAGAGCCTTCATCAAAAAGGGAGTGAAGAAAGCAGTTATTTGCATTTAGGTAATACCCTTGCCTCTTCACATTGTGGCATGGGTTGTCTAATCTGGACTGGCAGCCCCTGGTGGGGATCTAAAGTAGATAACAGATTTGGGCCTAAAGTACTTTAGACACTGACGGGGGAAATAATAGATATATTTGAATAAAGCATTACCTGAACAATCCCTGCCATGGCATTCTGACCCATTCAAGGTTTAGAATGAAAATGTACAGTATTTATTTCCCCACTAAATCTGTTGGTTTGAAATTAGCTCCCCAAAAGGCCAGGAAGCTATTGCCCATTCCATTCTCTGGAGGCATAGCATTAGTCAGGAATCTAGCTCTTGAACATGCAGATTGGTGTGGCTTTTCCTTTAATGATCTCAGGACTTATTTATCATAAATATAGCCAAGCACATTATTACTTTCAAAGCTACTCAGCAGTCATTAAAACCAAAGGACTGCCGATGAGCATTCTTTTCTAACAGTAGAGATTTCATTTTGCTGAAGACACAGCTCAGTTTAAGAGCAAATCCAGGTACGCAGTTCTGCCTCAGAATATTTCTGGTAACTTCTAGAGCAACTTCTCAAGGATTGTATAGGAACAGAGAAAATTCAGGAAAGAACACTTCAGAAATGTCCATATGACATATTAGACCAGTAAGCTCAGCGGGTCCCCCGATTACGTTTCTTGAATTTCCACAAGGGAGGAAATTTCCCCCATAAACGGGAATAACCAAGATACAGGCTGTAGTCTTACTGATGAGGGCAAGCCTTGGCATGTGGGCGTGAGCCGAATCTGAAAGCTCGAATCAAGCACAGAAGAGAAATCTAGTCATGACTTAAAACAGGTGGTACATAACAATACCCAGGGGGCCAAAACCGGTTTGGCTCAGTGGATAGAGCGTCGGCCTGCAGACTGAAAGGTCCCAGGTTCGATTCCGGTCAAGGGCATGTACCTGGGTTGCGGGCACATCCCCAGTAGGAGATGTGCAGGAGGCAGCTGATCGATGTTTCTCTCTCATTGATGTTTCTAACTCTCTATCTCTCTCCCTTCCTCTCTGTAGTCATGACTTAAAACAGGTGGTACATAACAATACCCAGGGGTTCTTTTCACGAAAGAATTTAGAAGTATTTCAGGGAATAAGGCAAAATTTCAGATAAATGCTATATCTAAATCAAAGTTAAGAGCAAAAAGTGGCTGAAGCCAAACCAGGGATTGATAGTATCAATACGACAAATTACAAGTTTACTGACACTCCTCATGTATCGTTTGGCCATTGATTATTTTCAATAAAGTGGTAGTTCAACATTCCAAGTGCCTGGAAAGGGAAGTATTAACTTTGGTCCAGAAACCTGCTGTGAAACCAGGCAGGAATATTCAATTATAATATTATATAACATTCTCTCTTTGAAATGAGCCCCAACAATTTTCATAAAAAATCCTTTCTCTCAAACAAATGATTAGTCCTGACCATAAAGTGCAAGCAGAACAGTAACTCGTGTGTCTTCCCTGCGGTTTATGGGTTGTAGCAATAATTTGCTAAATGTATGCGCTGTGAAAATATGATTCTCAACTGTGGGCCCTACAGGGGTTTAGTGTCTGGTAACAGCACTTTAACACGCTGTTCATATCCTAACAGTGGAGCAGGGCGCACAAACTACTTTAAACATATTTTATTTCACTCTTCTAAAAGATATTATAATGTTCACTTAACTCTGAGTTATGAACAAAATATTACTTTTTTAAATAAAGTTTTAAGGGTTATTATACAACTCTAACATATTATAAATTTTAAATTTTAAGTCTAATGAATTAATAGCTGAGACTAAATAATACATTTGGAAACTAATAATAATGAGTCTTACACTATTTACTTCTATGGACAAGTATTATTTCACAAATCCAGCTAAATACATCCAGAATGTTCACAATTTGCACGTTATAACTATTCCTAAAAGACATTTCTTGTTATAGATGGGACAAATAGGATATTTATAAATAAACATAAACACATGCTCAAAATAATGTTTCTGATGTCACATACACAAAATAAAAAGACTCAACTGTATGCTTAATACTTTTTACACCTTTCACACAAACAAACAAAAATAATTATTAAGGTAATACCTTCTAACTAAGAAATCACTTAAAAATAGCAATATAGAGAGCTGAGGTAATTACCTAGATATTCTAAAACAAAACATGTAACTTCAAATCTTAAGTGTCAATTCAAATATTAGTTGAGTTCTCCAGATATTGAAAGCCTGGATCAAGTGTGAGGGGTGTGTGTATGTGTGTGTGTGTGTGTGTGTGTGTGTGTGTGTGTGTGTACATGCTATGAGTATGTCCCGAATTATCCATTTGCCAGTCTATGAGTGAACAAACTAAATTTCAAGAATAGACTAAAAATCATAAAAAGAAACTACTGTACCTAGACAAAGACTGTGAAGGTATATATAATTCAGCCCAGCATGTTCCTGGGATTACACAGTCCTATAATGACAAACAAATCAGAAAGACTTCACTGAACATTAACAAGATTCCCCCCCACCCACCCCCTGGACAGGCAAAATGCTTGATCTTTTTCTTTTAAAGACTTCTGTAAAATGTGAGCCCTGCAAAAGATGCCTTTAAAGAAGAGAGAGCATTTCAATGGCTAGTGATCGGGCAGGGGACTCACATGCGTGTGGGAACCTCAGAGGCGTCTCAGGTGAGCCCTGGCCAGTAGCAAGGTTGCCCCAGTGCCTCCAGATCAGTCACTTGCCTGGTAGCAGTGAGGGTATTATACAAAGCATTAAACTTAGGACTGAGAGGTCTAAAGATTTGTTAAACGTTTACAAGAGAACTCAGGATACCATCACTTGGCACAACAGCCTCTAGGACTACTGTAAAGAAGGTATTCCCGACTGGTAACACACACACACACACACACACACACACAAACACATTATCTGTCTAGAATTAAGAACTAAGGGAAGAAAATAACTCAACTGAAGATAACCTACAGTGTTCATAATAACAAGACAAAACTACTTTGTGAGTAGAGACTGGTAGTTAAGCTAAAGAAAGGTTATTATTATAAGAAATAATAAAGATACAAAGGCAAAGTTTTAGATTCCTAAGAAATGGCATTCGAGTATCACTTAGTACAAAGGTTTTTAAAAGTAGGTTTATTGCTACTCTAAGAAAACATTACCCCCAGGAGGACTTCAAAAAGCTTATTTACTCTGATTTAGTTTAGACTGATGGACATAGGACTGACTGTAAAATTATCTTATTTAACAAAAACAACTAAGTTATAATTCACCAAATTTGTAGGCGGCCATATTAAAAAGAAACGCACAAGAATAAAATTAATTCCATAGGTACCAATAGCTGGTTAGAAAATAAAAGGAGAACTATAGCATTCACAGCAGTAACCTAAAAATTATATATATGGAAATGCTTAAGACTATACTTTAAAAGCAATACCACAGGCCTATAATAGAAAAATATCAAAACTTTACTATAAAAGATCACTGAAATAAATAAAAGTTGTACTGAGTTCATGAATGGAGAGAGATAATATCGGAAAGATATCAAACATTCTAAAATTACTTTATAGGTTGATTAGTATTCAAATTAAAATCACCAACACGTGGGCTTTTTAACTGAAAGGTGATCCTAACATTTGCTTGGAACAATTGAAAATTAAAAGCTAAGAGCATTGAAACAAAACAAGACAAAATGAAAACCAGAAAGCAATAGGGTGGAATTTGTTTCACTAGATGTTTAAAAATATTATAATGACACAATAACTAAAATTCTGACCCAACAAGCAATGGACAGTGGTAAAATGAACAGGAGTTCAGAATATAAGATATTTGTCCATATGAAAACTAATTATACAATAAAATAGTGTCAAGGTCAGAAGATAAAGAAAGATTTTTTTGTTTGTTTAAGGGCAGAGATAATTGGTTGATCCATTGAGAAAAATAAAAAATTGAAACCTCATCACTCACCATGCATCAAAATAAAATAAAGGTAAGTAAAGGGGTTAAATTGATGTAAAAAGTAACATTAAAATTTTTAAAATATAACTGAGAATCTATTCTTAAAATCAGCAGTGACTTCTAAGTATAAAGGCAATGAGGAAATCTAAAAGGGAAACACAGGTCAAAAACCTAAAAATAGTTCTCTATGAAAAAAAATTAAGTTAAATAAAATTTTGCTACAAATTTAACAAAGGTTCTATTCAAAGCATAAGATAACTCATACAAACTAATAAAACAGCAAACTAAAAAACAAATGCTTAAATGATTTAAAGGAACACTTTACAGAAAAAAAAGTACAAATAATGTGTTAAAAATCTCAACCACACTAGTAATTTTAAAAAGGAAAGTAAAAATGAAAAAATGCACATATGCATTTGTCAGAGTTATGTAAAATGATGGTTCTTAGTGTTGGTCGGGTGTGGCAGAAAAGGCTGCCTGATTCGGTGCGGGAAGAAATGTTTCTTGGTAGAACTTTTCTAAAATGCAAATAGCAGGAACTATTGGGAGTTTTTTTAAAAATCACTGGCCAGAAATTTATTCTATGAAAAAAAAAAACAGAAATGTTGGAAAATTAACATGGAAAGATGTTCTGCAGAACATTGTTTATACTGGCAAACACACACACACACACACACACACACACACACACACACACCCCGAGAAAAGGAAAGAAATGACCAACATTTGGCAAATGAGAAAATAGAGTGGAATAAGCATTAAAGTAGTGTTTTGGAAGAATAGTGGATAATATGAGAAAATTCTGATATGTTAATAAAAATTAGGGTATAAAACTCAATAAACACTTTGAGACAATTTTGTGAAAAGAAATAGAGTATTAGATTTTTTAAATGAAAGGATATAGGGAAGGAGAACGAAAAGAAAGAGGGGAAGAAGGAAAAAGGAAGGAATGGAAGGAGGTAAGAGGAAAGAAAAAAGGAGAAAAGGTGAAAGGGAAAGAGGAGAGAAGAGAACAATAACATCGAAAAGATGTCTGGGTTGGGAACAAATCAAATGTTCCTAGTGATTATCTGTGTGTAGTGAGATGTCTTGTTATTTTTATTTTTCTCCTATGTCCTTCCATACTTTTGCAAATTCTCCACTGTGACCATATATTATTTTTATAACCAGAAAAACAGTCATTTTTTAAAAGACTATTAAGGATAGGAAATTCATCATGCTGCAGCATCCCTATCAGTCCAAAAAAGAATTGGACCCTGAGAATATGTGCAGACAGGGAGTTAAAATAATGAGAGTTTGGCTATATTCCCAGGATGCCAAAACAATGGGTTAGCTTAATTAACTCGGGGGGAGAAAAGTCAGTTGATGACTTTAGAATTAGTCACCTAAAGGACTTAAAAGTTCACATTTGCATCCTGGGGACCCATCACTGGGGTGAAAGAAAGGCAAAGTCCAGTAAGTGCCACATCATCAACATTTCTGGAAATGGTCTAAAAGTCCACAGAACTATTTCTTTGGGCCAACCTACCCCACCAGGGATGGTGAACGCCTGCCCTGCTCCTGTTAAATCTGGGCTCCTACAGAGACACATGGGCTCCCCATGCGTCCAGCACAACCCCAAAATGTGACATACTTAGGTTTCCTTACTGTCCTTCACTAGTCAGAATGACACAATTTCAGTGGGATTACTTTATGTCTTTTTTAAATGATCTAAAGAAAACACTCATTTTTCCCCCGGGTCAGTTTTCAGGCTTGAAGATATTCCAGTCTTATTTGTCTTTCCTCACCTCCACCCTGTCTTGAGCCTGCACATTAAAACTTCCATTCAAATGTTAAGGGACAGGAAATGTGGATGTTTTTTGCTGCTCCGCTAAAAATCATATTTGGGGAAAGAGGTTAATAAAGAACCCCCAACAGGGCATGAGGAATTCAGTTTGCAAAAATAAAAGAGTGGAGGGTGGAGCCTGAATCTGATGAAAGACACCCAGCATCCTGTGTGTCATGCCTTGGTTTCTGGAGCAGCGGCTTAACAAAAAGTGGTGGGCTGAGGTGTTTCCTTCATCCATCCCACTCCTTTTCCTTGTGATGGGCATTTATAAATAGGAGGTAACTGGAACGCATGATGGCACAGATCACATCTGCCAAATGACAAAGTCTGGTCACCTTCAGGTAATATGTCTCCCACTAAGCAACTTGAGTTGACAAAGCAAGAAAAGCCCTTCTTTAAACTATGTTAAAGAAACAAACTGCTTCCCATAAATGCATCCCTGTCATTAGGATAAAATAAATCAGTGATGGTATCTTGACCATCTTACACATATTTTTACTAGTCACCTGTTTTTGAACCATTAAGCTATAATCAGAACTGTTACGATCTGTTGTTATTAGGAGGCTATGTTTTAGTTTGTCCTCAGCCAAATGACACGTTTTTAACTCTTATAAAACCCACAATGTTAGGCATTTACCGATCTCAAAGAGAATAGCCCTATTTTTAGATCTAAACCTATTTTAACGTCTATCGTTTGAATGTGGCACACATTGACTTGTTTGCTACACAAGTATGCACTGAAGGATCTAAGAAAGAATTCCTTGAGCCTAGATCTGCAGCTGACCTCTGCTTTTCTATAGCCTTGGCTTGAAGAAGGTAATATCAAAGCTGGCAACATTTCCCTGAATTCTTAGTTTTTAAATTTCACATTCAAAAGAAATGGCAGTGGACTGCGCACAGGTCATTTCTTCTGACAAAACGGAAATGGGAAGAGACTCATAAATATTTTCCAAACCTCCCCAGTATGGCACACTGTGACATGTGATCAATGGATCCTCATGCTTTGATATGTTACAGCAGGAACTTTCAGAAATGACTTACTGGGTTGTACATCTGATTGAACAACTGCTCAGCTTGCTACATTGCAAAGTTGGGGAGGCATTGAAGCACAGACAAGGGAAAGAAGGAAAGATCCAGAAAAACAGCATTAGCTCAACAAATCCAGTGCATTTGCACAGACAAACTGGTCGTTAAAAAAGAAGAAATTTCAGTTTCTAAACATTCCACAGTGAAAGTGAGAGGCTCTGGGGAAATAGAAATGTTGACTTTGGCTCCTAGAAAAGAATAGCTGGAATAAGAAATTTAAGGTTTGTGTTACTTTCCCTTTCTCAAGTTAAATAACCCATGAAATAAAGAAAGCTGTCCACTTTTGATGATACATGAAGTGCTGGCCTCTAGCAATGAATCAGGAGAAGTACTTTTGGCCAAGCTTGCAATTTATTACCTGAACTTCAAAGATGGTAATAATAAAAGATTAATTAAATCTTATCATTGAATTTATAGCTCTTCTTTTATATTAACACAAGCCTGAATTTTCTATTCAGTCTAACTTTAGAAAAACATAGATCAGCAAACAGCAGGTTAGCAATAGCAAAATATCAGTAAGCAAGACATTACAGGATTAAGAGTAAAGGGGAGAAGTAAAAATTTCAGTCAGCAGGAAGAATAGAGGGAACCAAAAACAGCATTATCCATTGTTCATTACCAATTTCTTACTGTTAGTTTGTAATTAATAAAAAATATCGTTTTCAGTGACTATCCTACTATGATCCAAGTGTTTAAGAATCTGCAATGCTCTCCTGTCTATGTTGTGTAGAGAGTTCAATGTTTGTGGACTTAAGTGTACAAAACATTATTTTAAATAGTACTCTCAAGTTCTAGTTCTCAAATACCTGCATCATTAACTTGGGGCCCAACAGCAAGGTGCAGAAGGTAAAATACTGTAGGAAATTTTCACTTTGCTTTACACTAAGACATGTGACTTTGAAGAGCCTGAATTTTTTTATTTCTTCAACTTTAATGAAGTAAATAACATTACCATGGTTAAAAAAACACCCTCCTCAGAAATTAACAAAGAGCTCAAATCGTAACATTTCACATTGCTATTGCTTCTCAATTGATTTCTAGTCATCTAAGGTAAATATGCTTCCACATATCGAGCACCAAATACTCTTTTGAAAGACAAATCAATCCCTGTATCCCTGACCAGTTCTTCTCCACCCATAGATGTCTATTTAAGATTAATGAATGCACTAGTTTATAAAACACACACATAACTAGTAGTTCTGCATTATTTGGTTAGTACCATTTTATCAGCCTATCAGTAGAGATTTCCTCACATGAGAACATTTGATTGCATTGTGTTTAAGACCTGGATGGAATGTGTAAGAAATAGTTCTTTTTCTGCCTGTAACCATTTTTCATCACAAAGTATTTAATTAACACAGTATAGTAAAGGGTTAAAACAACTATGTATGTGGAATGTTTCCCACAAACTTTTATATAATCACTCACTTTACTAATTTCAAGAATTGTTTATAAGACCAAAAAAAAGACAAATTTAAGTCACCATTTGGACTCCATTGTCACTGGCAGACAAGGTTTCTGTTCAGCTAAACACATCTACATTGTGTAGATTTTATGGCAAAAATACCTGGACACTCACAAATTGTGAGCAAAATTCCATTGGGAATTCACGGTTTATTTATGACATAATAAAACTATTATGTTTTCAGCTTTCATTTAGTAACCCTTTATATTTTATTCACAAGTCACATACCCTTTTATTTAAAGGGAGGCCCAGACACTCCTTAAGCTTTTATAGCTGCTTATTTTTCCATGAGTAAATGATGTGTTTATATGTATATTCACATACTGTTGGCTTATATTTTCAAATATTTCATGTAGATCTCAATTCTTTTTAAGGTGATGGGTACTTGAGGTTTTTACAGAACTATTTATTAGCAGAAATTAAAGACTACTAGAAAAAGTATTTTAAACTTTTGAATTTAGTTGATGCTAGAGAGCCAAAAATAACAAAATAGCATCTGCAGGTTAGGTATGAAAATATTTAAATTATAATTAACTTATTTAATCTCACTATACTATGCATTTAGGAGATACTATAAGCAAAGATTATTTATATACTTAGAAATAAGTTATATTTTCATAAATTAAGTAAGTCCTTTAGAGCAAGACAACCATATTTGTTACTTTAATTCTAGTGATGTGGCAGAATATTAAAATATTGTCAGGAATAATGCTAAAATGTTTACAGAACTTGATTTGTGAATTTCAGTATATGGCGTCATCCTGTGTGTTAAAGGAAACCACATGCTCGAAATGATTTCTCGGTCGAACCATAGCTATGTTGAAAGAAACAGAATTGAATTGCATAGATGCTGATTTATTAAACTAGTCAAGTCATATATACATGGAAATCTTAAGCATCAATATGTGGACCTCTCCCTTTTAATTCATTACTAGAGGGTTTTAAATCTCGTAGATGACTTACATGAAAAGGGGGGGTGTCTAGAGAAATAATCTGCAGAAATAATGTATAGAATGCCCTCATCTCCAAAATGGCTCCTCAGAGTTGATGAAGATGAGATAACACGAAGGACCATCAAAGAGAGCCAATGACATCCCCTGTTTCACAGAGTTATCTTAGAGCCTGCTTTATGGACTTTACAAAACTGTTCGGTAAACAAAAAGTACATTTCTTGGTATGCATGTGCATGTATAACATATTGCAGAACACATGTATATATGTGTCAAGAATGTATATTTATGCCCATTGCATGAATAGCCAAGTCAATCTCCATTTAAACACCCTCAAATGGGCAGTTTAAATTCTTCTATTTATTGTTCAAGATTTCTGCTTAACTGGAAATTGCTTGGGGGAAAAAGTGAGATGTTGAGTAGATTGGGAAACAGATTTTGCAATATAGAGATTTTCTTGCTGTTTTGTTACAAGGGGATTTGATCTGTATATTTAGCTTTTCTGTATTGGTAAGGAGACTTTACTAGTGAGAAATTTCTCATGACAATTTCCTAAAATTCCATGGTAAAGTGAACATAGTATAATCAATCACATGTCAGTTACATATTGCATCATATAAAATAGTCTATTAAATTTTAAGGTATCCAGAATAATTTCTCCACAGATATATATAATGCTTTCACATCCCTATCATCCATATCACAGTTTCATAACTTCAGCAAATAAATCCCCATCCGATGTGCTGTGAATTATACATAGTCAAATTTTTATATGCTTTGTTTCATTTTTTTAGATTCTTTTCATCTCCTTTGAATAAGTCTATACGTTGTCAAAGGGAAACAAAATGCTTAAACTCATAATGTTATGAGTTTTAGGTGAACAATGAATGCAGACGCACCAAACAACACAGGGAAAGAGTCAAAGGCACGATGCATGACTGGGAATGTGCTGCACAGAAATGTCCAGCCCAGGAAAACATGTTAACACTGCGATATAAAGACCCTGCATTCTTTCCCAAAGCCTTCACATAAAACAAGCTTCCTCAGAAAGTAGGGCCAGTTTAGAAAGAGTCATCCCACAGATATTCCAGGGACTTTGACTCTTTTGGTGACTGTCTAGAAATCTAATGTTTTCAGGTAAACTTTGCAAAGTTCCAATAGAAAAACTAACCTATTTCTAAAAGTAGGAAAACTTTATCAACGTATAATCGGGCCCTGGATTCTTTGGTTGGTTGCAAATATTTCCATTTAACTCTTCGTAGTTGAGATTTGCCCAGAGAGTAATGGCTGGCTTTTATATTTTGTTTTTACTTCCACTACTATTTTCATGTATTTTTCCAAAAAAATTTTTTTTTTCAGACAGGAAACCTAAGATAATTTTTCAGGTTCACAGACAGATTTGATGCAGACTTCTTAGGAATAAAGTTATCAGCAGACAGTGAAAGATAAGGGGTTTGTTTCTTTTCCTTTCCCATTTTATAAATTCATTACAAAATGAACATGTTTTTTTTTTCCTTCGGCCTCACTTACCTTTTTTAACTGTGCTTCCAGTTTGCTACATTCTTCTTTCTTTTGTTCGATGGCTATTTCTAGAGATTTTAATTTCGAGTCCCTTTTCAGCCCTGCTGAGGCTAGTGAAGATGCGTGCTCCTTGAGGTCAATTAAACTAGACTGAAAGAAAAAGAACACCAGTAAGGAAGGAAAACACTGCCATTTCTACCAGCGGTGCCTTCTATTTGAATACATTGATTCTATACATAGCAATAACGTGTGCGTTAGGCAGAAAGAGTAAATATAGTCTTACTAACGTAACAATAGTCTGCTCTGGCCAGGAAATTAAAGTTGGCCAGCTTACAGAACCGAGCAGGATCTAATTGCAACAGAATCAAATGTGACCGAATGGTGTGGTCAGTAAAGGCATGTTTCATGTCTCCAAGTCCTGCTAATGATCTAAGTCCCGAGGTGGTCTTTACATGTCATGGCAAAACAGACACCCTGAACCTCCATTTACATTTATTGCTGTCAGGTCGTGCAGACTCTAAGACAAATAGGAAAGAAAATACGAGCTTTAGTGCTTTCCCACCCTCCCTCTCAGGGAAAATCACGTATAAAAGAAACACCCTATTAAGTTGTGATAAAATTCCATTTCTTTAACAGACAAATGGCCAATGGATTTTCAAACATCTTCTGTGTCATCGAAGATAAAGTTATATTAAAATGTAGAGTAGACTTTCTGTTCCAGTCCTCTGTAAATCCAGATTCAGCAGATAGAATGAATCTCTCCAACTCGGACACAGGGTCACCTAAATTGTTCCATTCATCATTCACACCCAGAAACCAAGGGCTTCCCTGTACAGTCTAAATCCTAAAAAACTAAAGAAAGAAGTAGTTGCCTACATATATCACAGAACATAACATTGCTGGCTGGGAGGGCAATGTCCATCACTAAATAGGAAATCATTAGCAACATCTAACTAGGTGACTAAAATGTTCACGTTTCACCCAAATCAGTGTGCATTTCCTATACACCCCTTTGCAACACAGAGGGAGACACTAAGCACTCAATGCTCTCTCAGTAAACGATGTTGATACTTTAATACTGGGCTGCTTCCCAGGCACTGGCATCACCTTGTTGATGAAAATACTGCCACCATCACCCAGCCAGCAGCCCAGCTCCTCGTAACCATCTGAGGGGCAGGTTAGCCATTCTTATTCTTCAGGTCAGGAAACTGAAGCTCACATGAGCTACGTGTCTTTTCCAATGTCACCAGGCTATGAAAGGGAGATGCAGGTCTCAAACCCAGGTCTCCAACTCCAATAGCAATACTCTTTATCAGATCACTCCACCAGAGATAATAAAGGACCTTATACTCCACACATCCTGCCCTGGTGAAGACTGTTACCACCCCATCTCAATTATAAGCTCCCTGCTGACAACAATTACATGTTTTTTTTCCAGATAACTTTTAAACTGCTGGGTGTAACAGCTTTGCGTGTCAACTTGGCTAGGCTGCCGTCCCCAGTTCTTCAATCAGACACTAATCTGGGTTGTTGCTGTGAAGAGATTTTGTAGATGTGACTAACATCTACAGTCAGCCGACTCTAAGTAAAGGATATTATTCTCCATCATCTGGGTGGGCCTGATCTTCTCCGTTGAAAGGTCTGAAGAGCAGAACTGAGGCTTCCCTGAGACAGAAAGAATTGCACCTGTGGACTGCAGCGTCACCTACCCTCTGAGGGTCTCCAGTCTGCCCTTCCTGATGCATTTTGGATTTGTCTCTACGTTTTAAAATGAGCCAGCCCCCCTAAGTATGTAAGCCAATTCCCTGCAGTAAATTTCTTAATATGGTTAAATTTCTTAATACAGTTCTGTTTCTCTGGTGCAAGTTTGACTGACTCTCCCAGCCCAAGGGCAGGCACATTATTATACAGGAACAATAAATGTTTGCTGAAATGCCTGTCTGAAATTCATACAGAGTAGGCTCTGTTTACAAAATTATTTTCAGTTAAAACTTATGCTCCGCCATGTCATCAAGATCTCGTTCCAAATAGGGGTGTGTGAGTGTGTGAGTGTCGGTGTGTGTGTGTCTGTGTGTGTGTGTGTGTGTATTTCAACTTGCAAACCCATAAAGAACACTTGCCATTGGCGAAGAATGCTGCAAAGCTCTATGCTTCTGTCGCATATCAACTATAGTAGTGATAGTCCCCCAGGTTGGATGATCAGGAAATAGAGTTGAAAGAGGATTTACATTGTTTATTTTCATATCAAAACTGTAATCTCCTCTCTAAAAAAAACCTAAATTTTCACTTTAAATTTTAGGGTGCATAAATTTTGCTTCTGAGTTTCTTCCAAACTCCTATTCCTCATCCATTCTTCCCTTCTTGGATTCCAAATTTAGACTGTACTTTGATTCATACAGAATTATCGGAACCCATTGGTTGAGGTAACAGTTTGCAGCTGGGAAATGGGCAACTCTGCAGTGAGGACGCCCAGCAGAGAGAAAGGTCTGGAACAGCCCTGCAGGAGAGGGTGAAGGGACCATGAACAATGGCGCATGTCTCAGAGTTTTGGAGATTGAATAATGCGCATTGCTGCTTCTCAAACCTCTCCCCCAAGCACCCGAAAGTAAACTGAAGAGTATTGGGTTATAGCCCAAAGCATCCTCTCCATAACCCCCAACAAGAAATTTCTTTAAAGTATATTGTTTTACTGTAAAAATGCAGGTGAGATCTGTTTTCTGTTTCCATGTTTGCTCCAACATAAAAGTATTATTTTAAATTATTTACCACAATGTGAAAATGATGTCCCAGAAGAGCAGCCACATTTAACCTATACCTTTGTGTCCAGCCTAGTACCATATCTTTTAACCTGGGTATTGAGTGATCCATTTGAGAAGCATAGATGAATGTAAATCACCCAACCCAAGGTAAGCACACAAAAGGCCTTCAATAAAGTGGAGCTGTTATTATTATTGAAGAGGCCCAGTGGACGAAATTCGTGCACGTGGGGGGGGGGCGGGGGGGAGGGTTGTCTCTCAGCCCGGCCTGCATCCTCTCCCATCTGAGACCCCTCGGGGGATGTCCGACAGTCAGACATCCTCTCACAATCCAGGACCGCTGGCTCCTAACAGGTCACCTGCCTGTCTGCCCAATCACCCCTAACCACTCTTCCTGCTGGCCTACTCACCCCCAACTGCCCCCCTCACCAGCCTTCTTGCCCCCAACTGCCCTCCCCTGCCGGCCTCATGGCCCCCAACTGCCCTCCCCGGCCCGCCTGATGGCCCCCAACAGCCCTCCCCAGCTGGCCTGATGCATCATAGTCACAACTACCCTGCCTGGCCAGTCTCCCAGAAGGTCTCCCGGTCTAATTAGCATATTAACCTTTTATTAGATGTTTTTGTTGTTCTCTCAAACAAAAATATCATGGGACAATGACATCTAGGCCAAGACATCAAGAAGAATTTCAAGGAACTACACCACATGCAGCTAGTAGAGAAGGTCTGCATTGAGCATCACCGATGAAGAGAGTTACAGTATATTTGCCTTTGAATTCAGACAGCTTTACAAAGAAGGGTAACTATGTTCCCCAAGCCTTCACAGAGGCCCTCAAACTTAGTCTTTAGTCTCTTGAGGCTGACATGAATAGGAATTTATGAGGACTATCAACATGGTTCGTTTGTTTCTCCAGACTCACCTCTTTCTCAGTCAGTTCAGCTTGCAAAGCATTGACCTTGTCTTTCAGGTCTTTGTTCTCTTTTCGGAAAGATTCTATCTCTTCTAGTCTTTCCCGATCATCTCTTTCCCGCTGTTCTTTCAAGCGCTCAATAATTCTTTCCTGGGAGGCAATTGTAAAAAAAAAAGTGAAAACCCATCAGTATATATGGCAAGACATGCTACCAAAAGAAATGAGGCAATAAATGTAAGAAATTCTCTACAAGAATCAATACACAAGATTAAAAACTGGGTGTGTGAAGAGAGGCATAACAGACAATCAATACAGCTTTTGGCTTGTTGATGAAAGTTAGCATCATAGAGTCACAAGGGATATTAATGTTCAAGCTCTGAGGCTGTTTTGGTTCATGGTGGTGCTTGGAAAATGTCAAGAGCAATTCCAGCAGAGAGAGGCTCAGGCCCAGACCAGCGAAAGCCTTGCCGGCCCAACCCTCTCTGCTGGTCTTCCCATCTGATGGCAGAGAACTTTCCTTGGTTTCTGAAGACGCTTCTCTGACCAGAAAGTGGATTGAAGTGGGGCAGGACTTAGGACGGACTCAAGTGAAAACTTGAAACAAAATTAAGAATTAGCTGAATGTGTAAGTGATTTCCCAATGTGTTTAGAGATGTTCATTTACTTTCAGATTTTTTCAGTGGTTTATTGGCAATCAGTAGAGACTCCAAAACATTGCTTAAATTTGAGTAAAGTTCGCATCGCAGCTTTCCTTTACTGAGAGCTTAGTATGTGTTAGGTACTATAACCTGCCTGCTTACCTAGTCCTCAGCACAACAGCGAGGTCTCAACCACGGCTACTAGGAACGGTGCAGAAATGAGGGAACCCAGGCACAGAAAGGTCAACTGACTCATCCAAGGTGGCTCAGCTCACAAACAGAAGGCCCAGGCTGACATCCAGGGATCTCTTAGTCTTAGCTAAGCCCATGAAAACACACTGACAACAACATACGCATGGAGCCATCCAAGGAGATCTGAGGACCTGTCTGCCCATGACTTTCATACTGAAATAAAAATACCATGCTGGACCAACAGGTGTGGATCAGTTGGTTGAGCATCATCCTATGCAACAAGAGGTCGCTGGTTTGATTCCCGGTCAGGTTACATGCCCAGGTTGCAGGCTTAATTGCCGGTAGGGGGCATGCAGGAAGTAGCCAATAGATGTTTCCCTCTCTCCCTCTCCCTTCCTCTCTCTCTTTAAAATCAATAAAACATATTTTTAAAAAATACTACTCTGGTAGACGTCTCCCAAACTGAGCAACTTTACTAATATCAAAATAAGAAACTTTTTTTTAAAGGAAGTTCCACTTGAGAAAAGTTTGAGTTAGATTTCTAAAATTTGTTTCAAATTACCCAACACATATCTGAACTTCCTTTTTGAAAGCATCATTAAAAAATATTGGTGTGGCCCTGGCTGGTTTGGCTCAGTGGATAGAGCATCGGCCTGCAGACTGAAGGGTCCCAGGTTCCATTCTGGTCAAGGGCACATGCCAGGGTTGTGGGCTCAATCCCCAGTAGAGGGCATGCAGGAGGCAGCCGATCAATGATTCTCTTTCATCATTGATGTTTCTAACTCTCTCTACCTCTCCCTTCCTCTCTGAAATCAATAAAATATTTAAACAAACATTGGTGTGGCAATGACACTTAAATATCCTGATATTATCTTTTATATTCTTGTAAGTACATAATACAAGACAATTCCTGATGCATAAGACAATGTAGACTAGTGTTTAATGCAGAGGGAAGTTAGTTGGAACACTGCGTCTGTGATTTAAGACCCCCCAGGGAAGCAACTGTTCTACCTCAATGATAATAATTTATGTATCTAATGCTTTCAAGGGGGGAAAAAACTACCATTATTGTTTTACAATTACTTAAAAATACTCTAAAATGCAGTATATTATTACAATAGTGGGGGTGGAAATAGAACAAATGAGTCATTAATAGCCTATATTTGTTCCTTCTTGATTCCAGTGACAGTCCTATTTTACTCTGTCTGTGACATTGGGAAGTGGATGATTATGTGATCTCCAAAGAAGGAAATGTCCTCAGTGTATGGGGAGTCTCTCAAGGGCTTTTAACAATTTCAGCAACAGAGCCCTTGCTGCCTTTTGCCTACAATTAATGCAAATGCCTTCGAGCAGGTCACCTGGCCACCAGGCCCTCTCCATCTCATCACGTCCACTGCATGGCTGTTGGAGTGACATTTTTAAAGCCCCAAACTGACGGTGTCACCTCACTATTTGGAAACCTTCCCAAGAATCACTCTGGCCTGGTCATGTGGCATTTTTTCCCACTCAGCACCCTTCACGTGGCTTCCAGCATGCCCATCCTCCCGGGCCAGCTTCTCAAAGGGCAGTGCTCACATCCAAAGGGCTGGGCAAACTGTCTGACCTACACCAGGCAATTAAAAAGCCTGATGGAAGAAATAAGGACTCAAATGAGGGATCATCTTGTCTTCAAAGGAAGGGAAATAAAACGAAGTATGTATGTTAACATCCGGAAGGTGTCCGAGTCATTTGGAGAGCAGGTTGATTTGCTCTAAGCACTTGTACTATTGACTGGGCATTGATGACAAAAAAAATCAGCAAGCAGTATAACGTTTTTAAGTGTTATTGATGATTCAATACTCCAAAATATTTCTCCGTCAATCACAAAACTAATTTAACTGTCAGCCGCACAGGGCCAGATGTCAAAAACATGTGTTAAAAAGCCCTAATATGCCACGATCTACTTGATTAACAGCTAACTTGTAGAAATTCCAACAATGTGTTCTTGTTTTAGTCTTATTTGCATTGGCAAGTGTTCCTGGTGCACTCCTCTGGCTCTGCACGGTCTAATCTATTTGTGCTTTATCACTGGGTGGAACTGAACTGCAGTGGCCTCCGGCCCTGCTATCTGCTTTTCTCCGCTGCTTATCTACCATGTGGCCACAGCAAGGCTTGGGAGACCACTTTACAAACACCAGGGGTTCTGTCTGCTGAGCTTCTGTGTGTCAATCCTCGGACTAAGTCATACTCAATCTTAACTTGCTAAGTGGCATTATTTTTTTCACCCTCCGAATGTTTGAGTAAGTTCCTAGAAATGAAAAGGAATCACACACTCCCTGGGATGTAATAATCCAAGCGGAATGGTGAATAAGGCCTACCGGGTTCTATTCAATGGCCAAAAGATAGCGAATAATTCAATGTTCTTATGACTCTATAATTTTTAATTAATCCTTTTATTTTTTGCACTGTGTCGCGTTCCAGAGGATCTATTCAATTCTGTGTGGATAAAATTAGAACTCATGAGGGAAAGGCCATTAAGGACATGTTAGGATCCTAAGGCCACTCAGCTCACAAGTGATGAAATAGGACTTAATCTCAACCATTCTGATATTTGTGCTTTTGATGTCAAAAGTCCTATGTCATCACCTGTGAGCTGAGTTGCCTTAGGATCCTAACATGGGGTAGGCAACAAAGTCCCAACCATGGGCCAGCTGAGAATCTAAGAGACTTCCTGGAGTGCTGGCTCAGGAGTTAGCTTGTGCCACGGTTGATTAATGATGTCTTCCCAGGGCTCAGAAATGGCCAATGATGCTGCACATGCACCAAATTTTTAATTTCTGGGTCAAATCATTTTCCCTCACTGAGCCCTCTGCCCATCTTACAATGGAAGAACATAGATTTAGTGTTTCTCAAAGTGTGGTTACTGACCATGTGCATCAGAATCACTGTGTGTGCTTGTTAAAAATCACCAGTTCCCGGCCCCACAGCAGAGCAATTAAATCAGAATCGCCAGGAAATGGAACCCTGGAAACTATTTTTTTAAGAAGCTCCTAATTGATAAAATTATTTGGATGCACACCGAAGTTTGACACCCATTGGGATAAATACTTAAATCTACTATTCTTTGCCCCATGATAGAGGACCTTACCATTTCCTATTCAGTGTTTTTGTCTGTGCTTTTCAAATATGCTAGCATTGTGGTTGTGGCACCATTTGAAAATTCCCTTCAAATAAATCTCTCTGTTTGCTTTTATTCTTCATTACTGTGAAAGGCAAAAGAGTCAATGCAAATAGCGTTTGCAAGCTAACAGCTCACAGGTCAAAGCTAGCCCACAGAGCTATTTGGTTTGGCTGGAGCATTGTAATTTTTAAAAATCTGAACGTGAATGCTATGAGACAGGTCAAGGACTCTCCAGCTCACCACAGTTACCAACAGTCCCTACTGTATCACACCAAACCCACTTCCCTCATTTTTGTTCCCTGCCAGGCCCTCTGAGACATCTGAGCTCTCAACTCCTCATCTATGGTGCAATTCAGCTTTCATGTGCCTGAGACTGAGGCCCAGCAAACTGAACAATTACGGTCCAGGCAGTTCCCCAAAGGGACCGGAACTTAGTGATCAGCTCATTTAGACGTGCATTTTGAAAACACAGTACTAGCAGACACAGAAGAAGGTAGCCCCTCTCGGTGCTATTATCAGGTAGTGGAGGCAGCTTGAGGGGCCAGACTCCCACAGACCTCAGCTTCCTTCCCAGTCATCCCCTCGGCCTCAAAGGAAGTGCTTAAGGAAGGGAGTAGTTTCAGATTTGGGAATTCTTTGGGATTTAAACTAGAATAAATCAAATCTTAATAGGGCCGGCGGAAAAAAAAATGATAAAATCCTGCCAAGAATTCATGACATGGAAAATTATATGGTATATGTTTACTTCTGTAAATTTGGAGAAAGAAAACAAGTAGGCTGACATCCTATCGCTCAAAAACTGCAAAAGGGAGACATAATCACTAATAGTTTTGAACCAGCATTCCCTCATTCAGATTTTACAAACAAAACTACTACAGAGAGCTTTGGCAATACAATCTCAAAGCTAGAAATAGAAGAATATCTTTTCCTGAAAAACCATTGTATTTACTCTTCTTAAAAGTCTTCAAATAAAATCTTCTATCTTATAACTTAACCTAAAGTTATAATCTTATCATTTTAATAAGGAACACGAAAGCTATCTAGCCATAGAATCTGACTACGTTTTTTAGCCCCTGTAAACATAGATCAGTCAGTGGCTCTCAGACTAGTGAACATAAAGATGACCTGGGTGCTGGCTAAAGTGCAGACTCCCAGGCCCTACTCGAGGTTCCGATTCAGTTGGCATAGGTGGTGCCTAATAACTTAGATTTTCAACATGCACCTCCTGGTAATTCTGAAGTAATTCTGAAGTAGAAGTCAAAGAAGACTTCTTTAATATACACTGGTTTACAGAACCTGGGGCCATTTAATCGAATTTCCCCATCCCACAAATGGGAAATTTGAGGACCTGGGAGAGAGAGTTACTTGACCTCTGCAATCCCATATATTTACTTATTAATTTATTGTCTGTCTCTCCTTCACCCTCATTAGAATCTAACCTCCAGGACAGCCAGGATTTTCACCCATATTCTCTGCAGCAACTCCACTGCCCACAGCAATGCCTGTCGTCTGGCGGGGTCTCACTCAATCCAACTCCGCTGAGCACTCCCCCGTGCACATATTATTATACTAGGCAGGCGGAAGGCGAGCTAGCCACACATAAATAACACCCAAATATGGGTGCACTTCTTGGGCTTGGAGTCTAGCAGAGAAGACCGATTAATCACACAGACATAGATAAAAGCACAATTAAGATTGTGGCATGAGCTCTGGGAAGTTCACGCTATTCATGAGAACACAGTGAAGGATTTTACCAAGGAGGCTTCCCTGAGAAAGTAAGTAGTAAAACAATAACAACAGTTGTAATGTATTATCCCTATCGTTCTAAACAAGAACGGAGAAAGAAACTGAGGAAGTGAAAGGTGAAGTAACTTGTCCAAAGTATAAATGGCGCACCTAGGATTTGAAGCCAGGCAGTCTGACTCCAATGTCCACATTCTTAACTACTATGTGATACAGCTCCTCAGGAAACTGAGCTTTCAGAAGAAAAGGAATCAAGTCTTCAGAGAGTAAAGAACATGCTAGGATCAGTGACGGCCTGTGCAAAGGGTCTGAGGCAGGAGGGAGCATGGTACACTTGAAAATCGAGAAGGCCAGTATAGCTAACACACAGGAAAAAAGGGAGGAGAGATAGGGGGTGAGGCTGGAAAGGGCGGAAAGAAGGAAGAGAGAAAAGAATGAAGGAAGTGGGGGATAATAATAGGGAGAAAGGGAAAGGGAGAGGAAGAGAAAGGAGTAAGACAGACAGTTAAGAGCCAGATGGAGGGATGGACCCTATGGACCAGGTGAAGGGTTTTACTTTTTATCATCCAAGAACAAGGACAAGCAGGGCCAAAGGTGAGGTGCTCAGGTTTGCATTTCCAAAAGACACCCTTGGCTTCAGTGAGCCAAGTCTACTGACGAGGGCTAGCATGGGAGTGGGCGGCCCAGCAGGGCCTGGGGGCAGTGTGAGTGCGTGGAGAAAAGAGGGTACATTTAAATGCATTTGCAACATCTCCTCCCAACCACATTTCCTTGAATCCTGATACCTACTGTTTCATCCAAGCTCACCTTCTCTGACAAGGCCTCCTCGAGTGTCGCCAGGGCAGTGTCGGTGTTACTGGAATCTGTCTGCAAGGACTTCACTCTGTCCTTCAGATTGGTCAGTTGCTTGTCTTTATCCCTAAGTTGTTCTTGCAAGTTTTCAATCTGAAAATAAAGATCACCATATTTAATGCACGTGTTATTACATATCCAGGGCCAAGAATCCTGAAGTGAACTTGCTTAAAAAAAATAGATTTGAGATCACAGAAATGGACCGCATTACGAGGTTACACTCTGACTTAGAATGAATGCTGTTAGGATGAGGCCTACCTTCTCCCGCATAATTCAAGCTTGCATTTAAAGTGTGACACCGATGAGCAGAATACCAGCCTCCATACAAATGCAAGCCCTCCAGACATGTAAGCACTATTATTTCTAACTGTTTCTACCCCCTCCACCAGCCCTTTAAGTCCCCCATCCAGAGACCTCACCGATTCAGAGAATCAGAGAAACACACATACAGGATTTATTCACTCAGTGAACAGAACGGGTACCCAGTCTGCACCAAGCAGCGTATCAGTGTATAGCAGAACCCATGTAGTCATTCACTCACTCCTGTATTCAGTATTAAACCTTGTGATATGCCAAATGTTGTCAAGTGGCTGTTTCAAAGAAACCACATGAAAAGCCAAGTAGGTTATCACCAGTAGACTGTTAATGGGAAGAACTTGTGATATAAATCAAATGTAACAAGTACTAAACACTCCATTTGGCAACTAAGTCATGTGCTGGCAACCTACCAGGCACTTTCATCCACTATCTGCAGCCTGAAATAAACACGCCGAATGGCCGACTATAACGCCTGCCCGGGAGCGGCAGCCAGGACCTTGCAGCGGGCACTGGGAACATTATCATTCATGTTTTTATTCTCTGCTTTCAAACCACGTATTTCTTATCTAAGGATTAAAAAAAAGCTGCACTGTACAAACAATTTATTCGTATTAAGGGTTTTAAAATGACAAGGAAAAATAGCAGTACAACTGTAAGATAAGTCCATTCAAAATATTTGTATTCTGGACCCAGGCTTTCTCGGGAAATCATTCCAAAGGCATGTTTCACAATGTGTGACTCAAACAAATTTTTGGATTACTTGATCCATTTAGCATGAATCTGGAATGGCACTACACATAATGACCGTCGTAGCAGCAATAAGGAGGCGGAGAGGGTGACAGCAGAGACGGCAGCAGTAGCAGCGTCAAAATAGTGCTGAGAACAAAGACAGTGATGTTGCTGACCCAGAACCTGCAGGGTGAGACTTGGCGAACTTTTCCAATGGTTACAAGGGTAGTGGGCGAGCAGAGATGGACTTTGTCTCCTTCCATTCTCCCTTCCCTCCTTCTTACCTTCCTTTCTCCCTTCTTTCCTACTTTTCTTCTTTTTTTTTTACATTTGCCAATGTATCTTTAGTCAGACATGTTTTCTGCCTTGAGACACATATCCTGGAAACTCAGGTTATAGATCAAATAATTAAGCTTCTCCTTCATCAGAATGCAATGTGTTCCTACCCAGCCACCACTGTGAGAATTCACTGTCCCTCCATGGAAAACAGGAAAAAGGCATAATCATCTGCAGTCAAAACAGAGGCTTTCTCCATTCCAGACAAGTGCTCAAAGTTATACATCATAAGCAAATGTCTGAGTGAGCAAGAATATGGACGGTTACATGTCCACCTGATGGTTGTTATGTAGAAGAAGCCAGCAACCGAGCAGTGCATGTTATTGTTTGGAGTACACCCCTCCCCCCACACACACACACATATACATTTGTGTAAATATGCATGTGCAAACCCATGGTGGTTCTGAGCAAACCGATTAGACACACCTTGTCCAACCTGGAAGACAGTGCCCGGACAGGGGGGGGAGGACCTTTTCTCAGGACATCAGCCCTGGGGCAGTGATAGGCACAGATTGCAAGGGGCTTTGAGCACTGGAAATACAGGCTAATGGAGTCTAGCTGGGAGCCTCTGTGGGAACCCTGGGGCCTCCCCTAAGTTACCAGAAAAACAAAGGAGGTTGAGGGTTAGAGATCCTACCAGTATGCAGGTGGGAGGTAAGAGTTGAAGAAATGTGGGCTGGTGAGACCTGGGACATACAACTGACATATCTATTCATCTCACACTTAAGAACCCACAGAAGAGCTGATGTTATCACAGGCCATACTGAGTAACAGATGCGGAATTTGTAGAGCTAAGGACACACCACTATAAGCAATGATGCACAAAGGCTCCAAGAATGATCTTAATAGAGAAGCACACGGTGCAGAACAGCGTGGAAAATACCGTCTCTGTGTAAAAAAATAATAATAAATCTTTAAGTACACACAGTTATGTAGCTACAGGAATTAAAACATTTTCTGGGGGAAAAAACACAAGAAATATTACAGTGCTTAACTTTGGGGGAAAGGATCTAGGGCGCAGAGGTAGAAGGAAGCTTCTGTTTCTCATTGTTGTGCACCTCTGTGGTTTTCAGCTTGAATTTTCTAACCATGTGGGTTTTATTAATTTTAATGCCAACTGAGATTATCTGACTGGTGAGATTATGGGTTATCTTTAATTGATATTTGTATATAAAAATAACATTATATACAAAAGTAAATAATAAATAATTATATAAATAACAAATGCCTACTTAAAATTGAATTGTCCAAGTTACTAACAATTTGCTACATTTAAGACATTATGCAAATATTTAAAATCACCTTTGCATACAAATGCCACTAAATGGAAATAGTAGAATGCATAGGGGGGAGGGGGGAAGCAGAATGTAAAATAACATGTTTGTTAAAAAAAAGTTTTTACATAGAAAAAAATACCTATATAAAAGAAACTCACTAAAATGCTATTTTCTGGTAATGGTGTGACTAATGAAATCACTGTTCTTTATACTTTCTTACATCTGCCTTGAACGTAGTGAACAGGAAGCTGGGAAGCCAGGGTGAGGGAAAAAAGCCCAGAAAGATGCCCAAAGTTTTGATGCAAATGCTAATGTACACACTGTTGCCTCAGCTGCCGAATACCAGACACTGAGCACAAACCCAGCTGTCACTGACTGCTGGACACCACCAGGAGCCTTGCAGTCATGCAGCCCCTGGCCCAGACCTTGCAATCGCTGCAGCAGAGCATCCCTCACACACCCAACCTCCCAGCGATTCTGGGGCAGATACACCTAAGGAATAGAATGAAGGTAAGGCCCAGAGCCCACCTGCAAAGGAATCTGAGAAGCCACGTGTTGCCATGTTCAAGTCCAGCATGAGAGCCCCCTTCATAAGCTCAGGGGAAAATGAGAGCATAGAGAGCCAAAAAAGACCCATATCCACATCAGCAGGGGAGCGCCCTGGTGTTAGCTCCTGAAGCCACAAACTACACCACCCTGGAGGAATTACCGTATTTTTCCGTGTATAAGACAACCCCCACTTTTCCAACCCAAAATTAAGAAATCAATATTTTAAACATTTTGCTGTTTTCCTCTTAAGGCCTTCTTCCCCTTTGGCATCTTAGGGGGTTGTTCTTCCTGTTTTCTCCACTGTCTGATCACACACTCAGTGGGAGGAGGTCCAAATTGTCTCTCTATTTCCATGTTCTTTTGCATAGATTATTACATTCAGTTTGAATTTTGAAGAGTAAGACAATGACTTATTTATCTTTTAATTTTTGACATCTTTATGGGCTCAGAATGCTCCAGGCCCTGTTGCATCTGCGCACTCTCCACTTCCACCTCCAATTGCATTAGCTGATGTCAGTAACAATAAGGCTCGTGACTGGAGGAAGCCTGTTTG
Organism: Myotis lucifugus; assembly: GCF_000147115.1. NCBI lineage: Eukaryota > Metazoa > Chordata > Mammalia > Chiroptera > Vespertilionidae > Myotis > Myotis lucifugus. Next base: position 3,213,234 of record NW_005871131.1, read on the forward strand.
ACAAAGTATGGGCAGCTACACACCCATGAGGCTCCCTCCTTGGCTGACTTCCATGTATAAGACGCCCCTCGATTTTCAGTCTAATGATTTTAGAAAAAATAGCATTTTATACACAGAAAAATATGGTATTCTGAACTATCTCTCTATGAAGCTCTCACAGGGCTATACATCTAAACTTTGATTCAGACACTTGGCCAAATGTGGTTCATGCGACCCTTTGTTACCAGACTGTGATAAGAAAACTACTACAGACACAGAGAGTGTCTGAATATCACTCCAATATTCAAGATCATGGGGGATGGACTTCTCACTCTGAGCAGTATACAGACCAGTTGAGATGTTTTTGAACTCATGTGTCAAATGTGGCCAGAACCACACAGTGATCATAACACAGTAGGAACACATATTGTTACATGACAGATTGGAAATTAAAAAAAAAATAGGTTGCTTGGTAAGCACAAATATATAGGCCTACTAACTTCTCAATACTTCTGAAATACATTCCTATTCCTTTTAAAAAATTGTGGTAAAAGACACATAACAAAATTCACCATTTTAACCATTTTTAACATACAGTTCAGTAATATTAAATACCTTCATGTTGTGTAGCCATCACCACATCCATCTCTCCGGGTCTGCATTTGGTTCTACACCGTTTTATCTCAGGTGTAGAACCAGCAAAGTCAAGGGACAGAACAATCCCATCACCACACAGATGCCCTGTGCTGCCCTTTTTTAACTGCATCCACTCATCTCCTGCCTCTGCCCCATCCCTAACCCCTGGCAACTATGACTCTGTTCTCCATTTCTATAATGTTGTTATCCCACAAATGTTACATAAATGCTCTGTAGTCATACAGTATATGACCTGTGGGACGGCTTTTTTTTTTCACTCAGCATGTTTCTCTGGAGATCCATCCAAGTTGTTATATTTACGAATAGTTTGGTCCTCTTCATTGCTAAGTGATATTCCATGATATGGATATACCAGCTTGTTGAACAATTCACCTGTTAAAGTATACTGTTGTTTCAAGTTGGTGCTATTACAAATCAGCTCCTATGAACATTCATGTAGAAGTGTTTTCTATGAATGTAAGTTTTCATTTCTCTGGGATAATGCCAGAGAGCCACTGCCAGGTCATGTGGGAACTAAGCAATTTTAGTTGTATAAGAAACTGCCAAACTTCTCCAGAGTGGCCACACCATTTTACATTCCCACCGGCTATGTGTGAATGTGCTGGTCTCCCTACAGTCTCACCACCTTCTGGTGTTGTCACTGGTGTTTTTATGTTAGTAATTCTGCATATCACTGTAGTTTTCTTTGCATTTCTCTAATGACTAGTGAATGTGAGCATCTTTTCATATGCTTAGTTGCCATCTGCAGATCTTCTTCAGTAAATTTGCTCGTATCTTTTGTGCATTTTCATTGGATGTTTTTACTGCTGACTTTTGACAGATCTTTATATATTCCAGATACCAATTCCTTGTCAGATATAAGACTTACAATTATTTTCTGTATTATTTCCCAGACTGTAGCTTGTCTTTTATCCTTTTAACAGGATATTTCACAGCACAGAAAGTCCAGTTTATCATCCTTTGCTTTGTGGATCATGCTTTTAATGTTAATTCTATGAAATCGTTATCAAGCCCTAGATTCTGAAGATTTTATCCTATATTTTTTCTAGTAAGTGTATAGTTTTCTGTTTTACATTTAAGTCCATGATCTACTTTGAGTTCATTTTAATTAGGTGTGAAGTTTAGGCAAATATTCATTTTTGTTGCCTATGGATGTCCACATGGTTCTACCATTTATTAAAAAGGCTATCCTACCTCCATTGAAATTTTTTTGTAAAATAATCAATTAGGCATATTTGCATGGGTGTGCTCCTGAATTCTCTACTTTTTCTATTGATCCATGTCTCTATCTCTCTAACAATACCATACTGTCTTGCTTATGTTAGATATATAGTAAAGGTTAATACGAGTATAGTGATAGATACCGCCTTATTCTCTTTTTTTTAAAGATTGTTTTAGTTGAATTTGGGCTTGTGCTTTTCCCCCAAAAAAAATTTGTAATAAGCTTGTCTATGTCCATAAAAACCTTTGTCAAAATTTTGATTGAAACTTCATTAAACCTAGTCAATTTTTTGAAAATTGACACCTTTACTATGTTGAGTCTTCCAAACCATGAATACAGTACATTTCAATTTGCTTAAGTCTTTTCTGATTTCTTTCATTAACATTTTGTAAATCTCAGAATAAAGATGCTGTACATGCTTTGGTACTTTGGCATTATAATGAATGGTATTATATTTTAATTTTAGCCTCTATATATTCATTGTAGAAATAGAATTAATTTTTTTGAGTGATCTTATATCCTGAGAATTTACTGAACTCATTTATTCGTTGTAGAAGGGTTTTTCTGTTTTTCTTTTTCAATTATACCTTGAGATTTTCTATGTAGACAATCATGTCATCTGCAAAAAAGGAGAAAACTTTGGAGTGCATATTGCATAAAAGTGATGACAGTCGATATCCTTGACTTTGTCCTAAACTTAGGGAAAACATATTTAGTCTTAATGATGAGAGATAGATATTAGGTATAAGTTTTTCTGCAGATATTCTTTATCAAATTGATGTGGTCTCCCTCTATTCCTAACTTGCTAAGAGTTTTTATCATGAATAGGTGTTGAATTTTGCAAAATGCTTTTTCTATGTTAATTAATATGACCATATATTTTTCTTTAACCTGTTCATATGTTGGATTATAATGACTGACTTTTGAATGTTGAACCAGCCTTGCATACCTGGGATAAATCTCACTTGATCATAGTATATATTATTATTATTTTAATAAATGTTTGCTTTTGATTTCTAATATTTTGTTGAGAATTTTTGCATCTCAGTTCATGAGAGATAGTGGAGAATACTTTTAGATTGTGGGGGTTTGTGGGTTGTTGTTTGTATTGTCTTTTTCTATTTTTAGTATAGATGTAATCCTGGCCTCAAAAATTAGCTGGAAAATATTCCCTCTTCACTTTTCAGTTTAAGACTGAGTAAAATTAGTGTTAATTCTGTTTGGCAATGATTTCCAGTGAAGCTATCTAGGCCTAGAAGTTTCTTAATCATGAACCTTTAAATTAAACACTCAACTCATTTAATGGGTATAAAACTATTCAGGTTCTTTACTTCATCTTGTTTGAGTTTTGATAGTGTGATTTCTGGATTTCTGAGAAATTAGTCCATTTCTACTAAGCTGTCAAATGTATGAGTATAAAGTTATCTCTAATATACTCCTACTTGTCAATGACTACAGAATCATAATATCTCCTATTTAATTTCTGATAGTGGGGATTTATATTTTCTTTTATCTTTGTCAATGTTGCTAGTGGTTTATCAATTTTGCTGATTTTTTCTCCAAAACAGCAGTTTTTAATCTTATTGAGTTTCTCTATCGTTTATGTTTTTAATTTTATTTATTTATGCTCTATTTTTATTATTTACTTGCTTTGGACTCATTTTCTACTTCTTTTTTTTTGTTTATTGAGGTAAGAACTTTGATTATTCATTTGTGATCTTTCCTCTTTTCTAATACAAGCATTTGATGCTATAAACTTTCCTGCCAACGCTGCTATAGCTGCATCCCCAATATTTGGTATTGTATTTTCATTTCCACTCAGTTACATGTATATTTTTCCTGTGAAACTTCATATTCAAAACATGGATTATTATGTATTAGTTTCTTTGAACCACGAATTATTTCTAGATTCTTATCTCTTTCCATTATTGTTTTCTAGTTTGATTCCATCATGGTCATAGAACATATTCTAGGAATTCATTCTTTTAAATATGCTGAGGCTTGTTTTACAACCCAGAGTATGATCTATCTTGGTAAATGTTACATGTGCACTTGGAAAAAATGTAGTCTGCAATTGTTGGGTGGAGTGTTCTATAAATGTCAATTAGCTCTTGTTAGTTGGTAAGAGTTCAGTTCTTCTGTATCTTTGCTAATTTTCTGTAATTAGTTTATCAATTAGTGATTTTAGGGTGGTGAAGTCCCAAACTATAATTTTTTGTCTATCTCTCCTTTCAGTTATATCAATTTTTATCTCATATGTTTTGAAGCTATTTTGTTTGCTCCATACACATTTAGGATTGCTATGTCATCCTGGTGGATTGCTTCTTTTATTATGTCATAATGTCACCTCTTGTCTATAGTAATTTTCTTTGCTATGAAGTCTACCTTATCTGATATTAACTTAGCCATTGCTCCTTTTTTAAATTAACGTAAACATGATAAATCTTTTTATTCTTTTTACTTTCAACCTATGTCAATGTGTTTGAAGAGAACTTCTTATAGATCTCATATAGCTGTGTCATGTGCTTTAAAAAATCCACTCTGACAATGTATGTATTTTAATTGTTATAGTTTGACCATTGATGTGTCAGGGCTTAAGTCTGCTATTTTATTATTTTTTTCTGTTTATTTCCTCTGTTGTTCATTCCTCCATTTCTCTTATATTCCTGAGGGTTACTTGAAATATTTTTAGGATTTCCTCTTCATTTATTTACTGAGTTTTACATTTTTTTAGCAATTGCTGTGTGCAATGGAGTTTACATATGCAACATTTCACAACCTACTGATATAAATAGCTTAGCAATCCAAATGGAGTATTGAAATTGAACTTCCTTTAAGACCTTCATACCTTCCCCCCTTTTCCATACAATTGTCCATTATTTCCTCTACATACATTGAGCACCACAAAACAAGCTGTTATGATTTTTGCTTCAACCATCAACTATGATTTAAAAAACTTACAAGAATAAGGATACAATATATTTACCCGTATTTTTTCCATTCCACTGTTCTTTTTTCCTTTCTGGAGTTCTAATTCTTCTTCTTGTTTGAATTTCCTTTCTGCTTAGAGAACTTTTTTTAGTCTTCCTTTAAGGACAGATGTCCTTGTGACAAATACTCTTGGTTTCCCTTTGCCTGAAAATGTCTTTATTTCCTCTTAACTCCTGAGGGATACTTTCACCAGCTAGAGAGTTGTGGCTGACAATTTTTTTTCCTTTCTGCATTTGAAAAATATGCCAAATCGTTCTGGCCTCAATGGTTTCATGAAAAATCCACTGCTATTTGAATTGGTATTCATTCTCCTATAAATATTGAGTAGTTTCTCTCTAGGTGCTTTCAGATTTTTATTTCAGTTTTTTGTTTTTAGAGGTTTGATTATGATGTGTCTTGGCATAGATTTCTTTGGGTTTATTCTAGCTGGGATTCACTCCTCTTTTTTGAATCTGTACGTTTATATTGCTTGCCAATTTTGGAAGTTTACAGCTATTACTTCTTCAAATACTTTTCAAAGTATTCTTTCTCCTCTCCTTCTGGAACTCTGGCGATATGTTAGGTATTTTGCTATTGTCCCACAGGTCCTTGAGCTCTGTTCATTTATTTTCCAGTCCACGTTCCCTCTGTTCCTCAGCTTAAGTAAGTTCCATTGATATGTCCTTAGTCCGCTGATTCTATCTTCTGTCATTTCCACCCTATGGAATCCTTCCAGTGCGGATTTCCAATTTTTTCAAGGGAATTTGTAATTACTTGTTCAATCAATTTTATAATAATTGCTATACATTTTTTTGTCACAAAACTAATATCTGATTCATCTTGGTGTTGGCATTAGTTGTCTTTTCTCATTTATATTGTGATTTTTCTGGTTCTTGCTATGACAAGTGTTTTCAATTATATGGTGGACATTTGGGATCTATGTCAGAAGGCTTGTTTTGTTTTCCTATTTACATCTATATCTATTTCAGCAGTCAGCCGCCCTGCTGCAGTTCAGTATGTGAGTTCTGGCTGACCTCCCTGATTTGCTGACACTCCTGCTAGGTGCAGAATGGCTGCTGCTCCAGGGACTTGGGGCTGTGGAGAGCTGGGCCTGTCCTGGTACTGCTCAGGAAGCTGCTGTGGGCAGCTCGGGCCCACTGCTGCTGGGAGATGGGAGAAGGGGGATGGGTTGGCTAGCAAAGCTGTCATGAGCAGAGTTGGCCACTGTGAAGTCCTGGCAGGCTTTTCCTTTCCCAGTCCTTTGGCCTGGAGAGCAAGCATTCCCTTCTTTCCCTCACTCCCTTTTACTTTTCCTTCCTCTGCCCTCCCTCTTTCCCTTTGCCCCCTATTTCTGCGGGCAGCTCAGGGTTGCAGGGCTCTCCAGCCCCCATCTTGGGTATGTGGGAGAGGAGAAGAAAATCCAGGAAGCTTGCCAAGGTGCTCATCTCTTCCTGAGGCCCCCTTGTGAGTCCTCCTTCTTCCTTCCCACCCTTCAGGGTCTTTTATGATTGTCTATTGAATTAGTTCTAGAGAATCTGAATTAAATTGTATTTAGAGAGAAGGAGCAAGGACAAGTGGAGGCTACTCTATCTTCTCCTGTGATTGGAAGATGCTCAATGCTTTTTAGAAATTGTTTAATTTGTTTTTGAAATCCCATCCTGATTTAAAATGAAAAGATGCAAATAGCTTTTTTTTAAGTGACCCAGAAAACTAGTGGTGAAGGGAGGATTCAGAGTCAGACTGTCTGACTCCAGAGCCCTGCACTTGGGCCTCCCCTCAGCTACCCAGGAGCCCCTCTGGCACCAGCACACCTGGGGCTCTGTTCCCACCAGAGGATGGAGGAAGAGAACCAGAGTGGAGCTGGGTGGCTGAGCAGTTTCCAAGCCTAGCTCCTCCATTTGAGATTCATTCCAAAGGAGCATGAAGCTACATGGCAAACAAACTCAAGCAAACTCTGTTGGTAGATATGTTCTCCACCAAAATACCGAACACAAAATAAAGACAGGACTGGCATGACACCACTAAGATCTCTTATCATGAGGCTGGCACATAGTAGGCCCTCACTAAATATCCCTTGACTATAACCAAAATGAAAGGACCCTTTGAAATACTGCAGGAGCCTTGGCTCAAATGACATTCCACCAGACAGTCCTTCAGAGAACAAACAACCACATCATGACACCCTGTGGAATATTTGAGACACTGCACTCTGCAAATTCTACCAAAGTCCAAATTCAAATGGATGGGAGTGGGGGGGGGGGGGGAGGTAGAGCAGGAAAGGAAACAGCTCCCCAAAGTGCATAATCAACACTTAAAAGTCTAGAATGCTCTTTTATCGTCGGCAGTCTGACCCCAGTGGATAAGCACTCTAAACTAAAAGTGCCCTGCTTCCCAAGCTTGGTGCTTATCTGAATTCCAGAACATTTATATGATTTCCTTTATTTTAAAACTAATTTTAAAATATAATCCAAGCCCTAACCAAGACAGCATGTTCCCAAATAGTATGGAATTTTGTGTAATTTTTCCTTTAGACATAAAATGAATAGGCAGCAAATTTAAAACATCCCCAAATTGTTATAAAATAGAACATCCTGAAAATGTTCAATGATAAAATGACAGCAAGGTCCAAGGGAGCTTCTAGAATTCTCATGATGTAAAAATATTAACAAGCGGTTGTTGTAGACAAAATCTTCATGGCTTGCTAACCACGGATAAGCATACAGACAGGATGGGGGGCGGGGGGCGGGGGGCGGGGGGCGGGGGTAAGAGGTCTGGATCCTCCTAATCGGGAAAACTTTTAATGTTAGACAAACTCATTTCTGCTGGCTATCTTGATAGTCAGAAAGATGATTTTACTTTTATTTTTCGCATAAAAAACTAAAAACTCATCAAATATATAAATGCAAAACATTCCAATTGCCATATTTGAACTCCACAAACTAACCAAAAAATAGCAATGCATACACAAGGAAATCACTATATGCAACAAATATACATTTGTGCACACATTGAACAGTAAATAATTAAATAATTTTTATGACACTGATTTTATCTGAAAGTCATAGCTTTCATATTTCAGATATATATTTTTGTATCAAGTTTCAACAATACAGGGATTGGAGGGCTGGGTGAAAAAGGTGAAGGGATTAAGCAAAAACATACAGACAACAGTATGGTGATTATAAGAGGAAAGGGGGGTGGGAGGAAGGTAGAAGAGGATAGAGGGGAGATAAATGGTGATGGAAGGAGAATTGACTTGGGGTGGTGAACACACAATACAACATACAGATGGTATATTATAGGATTGTACACCTGACACCTATTTAATTTTATATATAACCAATGTCACCCCAATAAATTCAATGAAAAATTCAAGCATGCATACACCTTTCATTATTATAGACATCTTTACTTATTCAAATAGTATCTGACACCAGAAAAATTGGTTTGCTTATTGGAACACACAAAACACTACAGAAAAGAAGAATTAAAAAAAATAATAAGACAAACAGAAAAATCTTATAAGATTTTTAAAATTTCATGAAAAGCGCATCTAGATGATTCTGAAGCTCAGATACAACAGTTCTTCTGCAGACTTTTGTTTATGTATTTTCTTTTAATATTTACACATTTATTTTCCACTCCCTAATTCTATTCTAAACTTGAAATTGAGTTAACAAGTTACTACCTGCCTTTCATACTTGTTTTGTTGCTATTTAATTCCTAAGCTGAATTTCAACTGCAGCTAACTTGAAATTTTAAGAATATTGACTAATCTTTGACCATTTGAATAATGTATATTTTAGTAATTTAAAAAATTGCCATTAAGATCACTAAAAAAAAATCATTAAGCTCTTCAGGATAAAAGCCTTTTCTTGTCCACACACTGTCAATAAACAAAGTGCTAATCGTGTCAGTTTTTTGGCCACTGTCTCAAGAATGCTTCTTACGTACTCAAAGGATTAAATTAAATCTCACCTGCAGACAGGCTTTACAATTCTGCCAAAAACCTAGTTCTCAAAGGAAAATTACTTTCATTATCTTAACTTAAAACCAAAGATTCTGTCCTTTGGAATTTGCAAGAAAATAGCAGCATCAAAGAAAACAATTCACTTCAAGAGCATTTATTCCTCAAGACCCTGCCTAAAAGAATTCTTTAATAGAGAATTCATTTGGAGAAATATTTTCTCAGGGTCATTCTAAGACAGCCATAAAACTGTGTCATTTAAATTACTTCCAGTTGATGTCTTTTCACAGTTTTGACTGTCTTCGTGAGGTTTGCAGAGGCTTTTCATTTAAAAAAAATATTTATTGTCCTTGTTTTGAATTATAATTTTGGCTTATGCTTTCTTGCTTTTCCAAGAGATTATTAATCTTATGAACTAAACATTTAAAACCAATGGAGGGAATAAAAATTAAAAATTTATTTCTCTTGCGTTCAAAAGTGAAATAGTAAAAGAAACTGAATTTGAGAGTAAAAGTATGTATGCATTTTTTTAAATGACAGCACACTAACTAGTATTCAAGAAACTATTTTCCACCATGATGCTAAAAAAAAGAAACTATTTTCCAACTTAAAGTATTCGGTGCTCTTTAATTTAATTTAAGAAATACTTAATAGGATAAAATACTCACATTGCAGAAAATTTCCTCCTAAGAAGAGATAGCATTTCAAATAGGTCCCCCACCGTGTTGTTATAAGAGCCACTGGGGGGAGAATTAGGACCTGGTTCATTTTTAGACTCTTGCATCTACTTCCTAAATAAACAAATCCTGGCTCTTTCTCCTCAAATCAAATACAAACCCAGAGGAAGGCCAGGGAGATGAACTACTAGACTGAAAAATAGAAACGTTATGTCAAAGCACCCTACTTCATAATTTGCAGACAATTTATTTTGTTATTGGTTAGTATCCTTCATGCTAAATGTTCTGTCCCCTACAGCAAATGTTCCATTGCAAAAACATGGTAACATGTGCTGGGAACAGAAACCACCAAAGCAACCATTCTGGTGGCTACAGAATGCCTTTGTGGTAGATTAGAAAAAGGCACATTATTACCGAAGCTCAGAAGGCATGAATTTCACTGTCAATAAAATGTGTAAATAACAATAAAAATTAAATTCTGTTTCCGTTGGAATAAAAACTGTGAAATGGAGATTGAAAGTATATTCTACCACCATCAGGCTATATCTAAAAGAAGGCTCTGTATTAAAGGCAATATTTGCAAATTCACTTTTTATTTTCATCTTGGAAACAACAAGAAGTGTAAATGAAGAATAAGATGGCTTCATTGAGGTACGTGAGCATAACCTGTTGGAGGATCATTCTGTAACTTAATATTCTTTTCTCTTAACTTTTACATTTGATTCTTCAAACAATGTGCTTTATGTATACTTATAAGTCTTGCCCCAGCCAATACCTGCCTTAGTCCAGTCCAGAATGGCCATGACAGGACCTCAAAGATAGGTCTAACCTGTGCCCCAACTCCTTTCACTTCCGATGGCTTTCCTTGGGGACATCTCATCTTCAGTGCCATTCTAACTAAAGCTGTGGTGTGCTGTCAGAGCTTCACAAATGTTATACAGTCATTCTGAGCATACGTAACGTTTTTCTCAAATATTTTGGAAACTACGCATGAAAGGATCTCTGGATATGAAGAGATTGTATGAGGCTAAGGCCGAATCTCTCTCTTCTCAGGATTTTTTGTGACACAATGAGTTATGTTCTTCATTGGGACAAAGGGGTGAGTAGACAGAAAGCCCACAAGAATGTCCTTCAGCAACCTTTGAGAGACTCCAGCATCCAAATGACTTACACAACTAATGCAGGCAGGAGCCCACAGGGATGGACTGTTTCTATCACTCACTGTGTTGTGATGAATCACACATCTGCAATATACTCCCTTATCAAAATACTAAAATTATCCAAAATAGTATATCTTCCAACTTGACTACATATAAGAATTATCTAGGTCAGGGGTCCTCAAACTTTTTAAACAGGGGGCCAGTTCACTGTCTCTCAGACCGTTGGAGGGCTGGACTATAGTTTAAAAAAAACTAGTCGGCTGCTAAGCAACAGGCAGCGGAGGCAAAAACACCCGGCGGGGTAGTTTGAGGACCCCTGATCTAGGTGCCTAATAATGCAGGTCCCTGGGCCCCAGGACCAGAGGTGTTGGCTGGCCCTGGGGGAGGTTTGGTAATCTGCATATTTAACAAGTGCTACAGGTGATTGTGATAGAACAATCCATGAATCAGTTAAAAACAAAACACTGGAACTGAGCATCTATATATATAAAAGGCTAAGTGACCGCCCATACGTCTGGCCGGCCGGCACATATGACGCACACTGGCAACTTAAAATTAATGTTGACTCAAGCATGCTCGATATTTGTCCCCTCTGACACTGGCCTCCCATTTAAATTAATTCGAAGATAGTTTCCTGTGATGCCAGCATTTGCAATGACTATTAATAAATCACAAGGACAAACCCTAGACAGAGTAGGAATATTCCTACCAGAACCCGTTTTCGGACATGGTTAGTTATATGTTGCTTTCTCTTGAGTTCAAAGAGCATGTGACATTAAAGTTGTAAATCCTTCATCATAAGGGAAATTAGTCAAGCATTCTGAAAGTGTTTTTACTCTTAATGTGATATACAGGGAGATATTAGAATAAGTTTAATCAATTGATCAGTCATTGTATCAATGTTGTTTTTATATCATGTTTTTGTTGTTTTTATATCATTTCTTTGTTATTGTTATATCATGTTGTTCTTGTTTATTTATTAATCAATTTATATATTATTTTCATATACATTTTACTAATTTTCTTTCATTGCTGACACTTCTATTATAGAGAAAGGGCGAATAGTGATATTAAAATATTTCTTCTAATTAATTTCCTTTCAATGTGCATGAATCCATGCACTGGGTCACTAGTCTTCTATGAGAAAATAGGGACTGGCCCAAGAAAATCCAATCTCCCTGAATAGCTCTGTAAGTGGGAAGTCACCAGTTACTTATGACAAATCCTATATCCACTGCCAAAACCACTGGAGGTCTGAGATATAACAAAGAGGCTGAGGGCAAAATGAACACCCATAAACAGAACAAAGCCTGGTGGATAGAGCTGTAACATAAATGAAACAGATTTTGTATATTCTCTGCCTCTCCAGTTCCTGGGAAAAGAACTTCATGGAATTTCATATGGGTTGGAAGAAAAGAAGCAGAAAGAGATGATAAACAGCAAGCCTGCAGGCCTATGATTTAAACCCTGAGGCTGGACAAAGGAGCTGAAATGGTTAAAGGGGCCTTTCCTTTTCTTCCTCTCACAGTTTAGCATCCTTCATTCCTTCCAGCAGTACCCATCTGCCTTTGAGAGGTCTGATTACAGCACATGCAGCATTTACAAAATAAAATAACGGCACAGTCTCCGGGTTCATTCGGTTAATGGAAAGGAGTCTGTCTTCTGCAAAGTGTCAAAAATTCAATCTCATCTGCTAGCTCGACACTGAAGAAAACGGAAACCCACTTTTTCCCTCAATTAAATTCCTTAAGCTTTCCCGAGAGGCTCGTCTCGTTCTGAAATCGGATATTTAAAGAAGCAGTCTGCTTTTGTTTATGCACTTTTGTTTCCTATTAAGATCTAGAATGTGTTTTGTTCTTTCTTGTCCAAGGCAGCTTCCCATCTGTAATTTCTGAATCTCATGATCGATGTTTCAAGGTGGCCATCAACACTTCTATCCTTTGACAATGAACTCTGGCCCCCTAATATCAACTAAATGAAAAAGTAGGACTTGAACTCAGGTCTATCCGATTGCAAGCACTATGCTTTCTTTAAAAACAAAAAAAAAGAGTCACCTAGCCACAACTTCAATTTTTATTTTTAATTTTTTAATATGGATGGAACACAGAATGACCAAGAACAGCTCTTCTGTAAGCATTTATTCTGGACTGATAAGACTACATGCTGCTAACATGTCCCTTTGCCCCTCCCACAGATAGGCTCATAAAGATCAAAAGTTATAAGACAGCCCTAACCAGTTTGGCTCGGTGGATAGAGCATTGGCCTGCGGACTCAAGGGTCTCAGGTTCGATTCTGGTCAAGGGCATGTACCTTGGTTGCAGGCACATCCCCAGTAGGGGGTGTGCAGGAGGCAGCTGATCGATGTTTCTAACTCTCAATCCCTCTCCCTTCCTCTCTGTAAAATATCAATAAAATATATTATTTTTTTTAAAGTTACAAAATAGTGCACAGTAAACTATTCTTAGTAAGAATATCAAGGCGTCTTTTTCCCCAATATTGAGCTGATATTTGAATGTCGGGTATCTTCGCAGACCTAGAGAAGCCAGACAAGCTCCCTGCTCCCATAGAGCTTATGTATATTAGGGGGCAGAGTTAGTAAACAAGTCAACAAATGTTCAGAAAGCACTAACTTCAGACAGTGATAAGTACAAAGTCTATGAAAAGAATAAACCAGATCAGGGAATACAGAGTGATGGAGTTGGAACAGAGTCATGTCAGATGGGGCGCTCAAGAAGACTTCTGGGAGGAGGTGACATCTGAACAGAGACATGGATGCTATGAAGAACCTCCTGGGGAGCATGACAGTGCAAAGGCCCTGGGGTACAAAGGAGATGGGGGGGGTTCAGAACATCAAGAAGGCTTCACAAACACGGCTGGCAGACGGCATCCGCCTGGTAACAAAGCTTTCAATCTCCAAAGAGATGTGATTGATACATCTGCAAAAGCAGAGGCAGCCACCCATTCTTTTGTTATTTACTTATTCCCTCATTAATGTAACAGATAATTGTTGAGTCTCTGCTACATGAGGGCTGGCTAGTTAAATGATTTACAGAGATTCGTTCCCTACCACAGGACTCCTAACCTAAGTCAATTCACCTACAGCTTATCAAAACAGCCACCCCAGAGACAAAAGAGGAGCAAATTCTGATGCCTGGAAACCCAAAGGGAACCTCCCGCTGAAATGCAGAGCATGCAGAGGTGAGCTCGGGGTTAGACCGGCAAGCCTCCGGGATCAAGCAGAGTGAGTGGTGCTCAGTCTCAGACCTTCTGGGTGGGATGCAGGGATACATTCGTGAACCTCAAAGAAGCCAGGATTCTATTTTGAGGGGCTCTACTTCAATCAAGGTTGTAAGAGGGAGGAAAGAACCTGCAGCACCAAGATATTTTGTGGTGCAGAAACCCGGCGAGACTCCCAACACTCCAGAGCTGTGTTCTGGATGACAGCACATACAGGCCCGAGAGAAGCAGGAATCTCCCAGGGGCAACGTGAAGCCACTCTTTTAAGGGTCCCAGGCTCTAATTTCTGTGATTGGCATGATAGTAGTTTCCCTAGTCACAGCCATTTAGTCAACAGATACTAGTGGAGCACTGGGCACCCATTAGGTCCCATGAAATCATTTGGTCTGGCCCTACCAAGGCATTAGGGTGAATTAATTAAATGCTTGACCAAACATAGCAGGCTAATTTTTGTAAAATATGTTTTATTGATTTTTTCAGAGAGGAAAGGAGAGGGATAGAGAGGTAGAAACATTGATGAGAGAGAAACATCCATCAGCTGTCTCCTGCACACTCCCTACTGGGTATGTGCCCACAACCTAGGTACATGCCCTTGACCAGAATCGAACCTGGGACCCCCTTTGGTCCGCAGGCCAATGCTCTATCCACTGAGCCAAACCGGTTAGGGCAGCAGGCTAATCTTTAGGTTGATAATTTTGTATGGCCCTCGAATAATCTGATAAATATCCAAATGGTTATTGGCAGCAAAAAGGTTCCCCACCCCTGTATTAGGTACTGCGACATAGCAGTGAACAACATAGCTCCTGTCTCCAGAACCTTTTCATCTAAGGGGAGAAAGCCCAGAAATAAACAGGGAATTACAATCTGGTGTTATAGTGTCAATAAGCATAGGGCTATGGTGGCACCTAAGGAAAGTACCTACCTCATTCTGTAGGGTCAAGAGAGATCCTGGAAAAAGTGACAACTAAGCTGAGAACCAAGGGACAAGTAGGAGTCAGCAAGGTGGGAAATGATGTGGCAGGAGAGGAGGATGTCTCAGTCTGAGGGAAGAACAGTGCAAAGGATCAGAGGCAAAAAGGAGCAAACGTTTGTTCTGGGGTCTGAAGAAGTTCCGAATGGCTGGAGAGAGTTATAGGGGCAGTGGTTGGACTATAGAGAAGTAGCCTAGGGCCTCCTGATGAGACCCGGATGTTAAAGGGTGTTGTGGGGGTGCTCAGGCACCTTTAAGGTTTGAAGCAGGGGATGGCATGACATGACTTGTGTTTGGTGAAGATGGCGCTGGCTGCTGTAGGTGAATATGGGAGGGCAGAGTGAAAGGAGGAAGGGCAGGGAGCCCCCACAGCCATGCAGGCAGGATTATTGTAAAGGGTGCATTTGGCAGTGACTGGACAACTTCACCAGGTGAATGGACAAGGAACAGCAGTTCATCCATGCCAGGAATCCTACTGGGCAATGAAAAGGACCAGACCACTGATACCCACAACCGCGTGGATGAAGTGCAAATGCATATGTCAAGTGAGAGAAGCCAGACCCAAAGTCTACATATGCATGAGTCCACTGATACAATATTCAGCAAAGGGCAAAGATAGGACAGAGCAACAAACCAATGGTTGCCAGAGGTAAGGCCCACTGCAAAGAGGCGCCAGGGCATTTTGCAAGATGATCAAACTGTGGTGTATCCTGATTGCTCTGGTGGTCACATGACTATGTGCATTTTTTTTACAGATTTTTATTTTTAATTTAAAACGCTTTTAGAGAAGTTTTAGGTTCACAGCAAAATTGAGAGGTGGTACAGAGATTTTCCATATGCTATCTGCCCCCACACAGGCATAGCCTCCTCCATTATCAACACCACTCACCAGACTGGGACATTTGTTACAACTGAACCTACATTGATCAGCATAATCACCCAAAGTCCATACTGTACACTACAGCTCACTCTTGGTGTTGTACATTGTATGAGTTTGGACAAATGTGTGTTATCTATCATTACAGTGTCATACAGTTCCCTGCCCTAAATATCCTCTGAGCTCTGCCTATTCATCCTTCTTCCCACACCCACCCCTTGGCAGCCTCTAATCTATTCACTGTCTCCATATTTTCAATGAATGCATTTTTTAATGCATCCCTCTGCTCCTACCAACTTCTGCCCTCTATGCTCTCAGCACCTAGACCTCTTCATGACACACCCTTCAATTAGTCAGGTCATTAACTCCATAATCACAATTGAGGCTCGCCTTTTGTTTTGACTGTCATTTGCCACTGAGAGCAGGGACTCCTTCTCTCTCACCCCCTGCTATTCCAGACTCTAGCACACTGTAGGTCCTCAATACATGTGTTAAATGGATTTCAACAAATTGCTCATTAAAATTATTAGATCTTTAGAAGATGCTCTGGAAAATCTTAATGGTTCTTCTAAATTAGTTGTTATTGGGGGAAGCAAGTGAAAAACTCCTATACAGCTTTTGCAACAAGAAGTAAGTCCCTTCCCCACCCATTTCCCTGATGCCTGCAGCTGAAGAAGTGAAGACAAGACACACCAACCAGGACCTACTTAGAGTTCAGAATGAGAGACTATAAGCTTCATGAGAACTTTGTTCTCCTTGTTCTAGAATGAATGCAATTCATGATTCATAGATACAATAAGAGACCTAGGAATCTTTTCCAAGGCCTCTTGGAACTCAGATAAGTACTAGAATAAAAACATTTACCAACAGATTAAGGTGGTTTCAACATTTCCATTATAAACCCCTATTTTCAGAGACTTACATGATAAGCCAGCTGTAAAACTTAATTCTAAACTGAAACTTGCCAAATAATGGTGAACTATCTTCACAGATTTTTTCCTTTCTTTTGTTTTGTTTTCTTTTCTTTTCTTTTCTTTTCTTTTCTTTTCTTTTCTTTTCATGTCTTTCTTTTTTATTTTTTTGAGAGAGAGAGAGAAAGAGGGAGAGACACCCAACCTGTGGCCATATGTAAGTTACTAAATTGTCAAAAGAGAGAAACTGAAAGACATTGTCAGTGTTTCTTTAAATAATCCTTGTAGAGAGAAAATATCTTTGTTTTCAACCTTAATCTTGAGAACTGGTGATCAGGATGAGACCATTGCACAAGCAGGAGAAATGTTTTCATGGGAAAGTTGACTCAGGCAAAATAGGACAACTTCCATCAACACAGCACACTGGGTAGCCATTTCAAAACAAAACAAAACACAAATTTAACCTGGTCACATTTATTTGTTAGAGTTAGTGTCCCAAGATGTAGGAAGCAGGGACTCCTGCTGTTCTTTAGACACAATAAATGGAGCATAAACTACGCTCTCTTAGGTCCCTTACAGCCCCAGAGAGGAAAGGAGACTTTGAGAAATGTCAGCAATGCATGCACTGTCCATTTTGCTTAAAAGAAAGTGTAAATAACAGTCACACAATCCCAGCAATGTGCCCTGGGCCCAGACTGTAAAATCTCAGCAGGGCTCCAGCCAAGTTCGGAGGCAGCACCATCCTGCCCTATGGATAGTTTAACGATCATTACACACTCGTTTGCTCTGTGCAAAGCCACAGATTGCTCTCAGCAAGAAAAAGAGGAGCTTGAGATGATGTGGCCACGTGGATTCTGTTCTCACTCCACCTCAGGCTTTAAATTAGAGACATTAAATAGAGAGCCAACATTATGGGGAAAGGCTGCACAGTGAAGTGCAAGGTTGGCAAACTAGCCAACCACCTGTTTTGTAAACAAAATTCACTGAAACCCAGCCATATCCATTTGTATACAAATGGCAGAAATGAGGAGTGCAGTGGAGACCATCTGGCCCTTTAAGAAGCTCTCTGATGATCTCTGGTGCGGGGTAGATGAAGACATTAGATCTCTGTGTGACCTTAGGCAGGCTAGCTAATCCCCTGAGCCTCCTCCTCTTCGTCAGCTGTAAAATGGGATCTAAATATAATGATACCTACCCTCTGGGGCACTTGTGGTGGCTACAGGAGTTAATGCCTCTGTAGAAAGCTGGGGGGAATGGGACTTTAAAAGCTGGCACCTCAATTTCATTTGCGGATAAAAATCGCCCTTGCTTCGGGAAATGTGAACTATTACACAGTCCTTTTCATGTGGGAAGGATGAAGGCTGCAGGGGTGGCCTGCAGGGGGCCAGGAGAGCATACAGAGACCTAAATTCCACTTACTCAGGAGGTGTAGGGCGGAGGTGTGAAGGAAGGTAGACAGGTGGACCAGGGAGAGAAGCAGGCAAGAGACAGGGCCGAGCAACTGGGCAAGGTGCTGGAATGAGCAGACATGGGTGAGCCAGGAGCAACTCCACGACGAGGCAGCACAAGCCTGGTGAGGAGTCGGGTATCCCGAGCCTCCCCGTCCTCACATCTGCCCCAGTGTGAGCTGCTCTCCCCCTCAACGTTTCAGGAACGGCTCCTCACCCCGCATGCCTTGTGAGTGGGAAGAGCAGACACGAGGGTCTGGGGCTGTGTTCATGACTGGGTAAGTACAACAACCAGACCCCCTGCAGGAAGGAGGTGTAGAAAAGCTCAATAGAGCAACAGAGGTGGAAAGTCACAACTGAAGGGCATCCTGAGAACAGGCTCTGAGGGATGGCGAGGACCCCTGGGGAGGGGTGGGCATCGGATTGGATGTGAAATAGGATAAACCAGCTGTATTTACTCATCTCAAAGGACAGGTGAGCTCAGCTGGCACCTTAGCGACACACATCAGGAACTCAGCTTAGAAACTGTCACATAAAACACTGTCCTGATCTTTCGTACGGACTTGCCATTATAATTACTGTTGTTATTATTTGCTGGGAGTCAGAAAATATGACTCCCATTGCTTTCCTATCTCAGGGTCTCAGTAAAACCATTTAACCACTTCTGGACCTCAGCTTCTCCTCTGCAAACATGGGAATCACTACAGCTGCCCTGATGACCCCACAGGGTTAGGGAGAGAATCAAATGGCACAGCCTGTGTCCTATGAAAATGGCCAAGCCCCATCCCCATCTAATGTCGCATCATTAAGAAGTAGTTGACTTTTTTGGTAAAACATTAACCAGTCTAACCCCTTAAAACCAACACTTCAGAGATCGTGAAGCAGTTTACATTTGCCCCCTCTTAATTCCAGGCAATAAAACTGGTAACCTCTTTAAAGTGGCACTGGGAGATAACGAAGAGGCAGACAGGCCGGGCCGTTTAAGCTCAGGGTCTCCTCTCCCATAGGCTGAGACCATTTACTCAAAAGTGCACCTTTGAACCATCTGTGAACTCTGCCATCTCTTCCAGTTCCTGCAAAGTTAAACTTTGCTCACACGTTCAATTGCATGGCAGTCATTATATCCACTTGGTTTTCAGATTATGGCCAAACTCTTGGGGAAACAAATGAGAACAATATAAAGCATCCTTTTAATAAAACTGTGTACAATACCTGGGTCCTGACCGAGGGCTATAGACAGGGCTGTTTCTTTAGGGGATGTCAGGTGGTGATTACAGAGAAAGAGCAGGACTGTGCCCACACATGGCCCCAAGGGGTGCATCTGCTCTGAACTAGAATAGGGAAGAGCAAACTCCACTGAGCAGAGGACAGCAAGTTCAAGGGTTTCCAAATGAAAACTCTGGAGAAACTCCACTGCATACCACTAAAGCCAATGTTATTGTGAGATAATGTATGAGTGAAGTGTAGACACCGAACGTGATGGGTGTACAATATTACTGAATATAACTGGGCAAAGGCCATTTGCATAAATGATAGTAGGTAGAAATATGATCAGCTATTATGTACTCCGTGTTTATTATGTCCATGTGCTCTGCTGGGTACTTTGAACAGTCACCACCCCAATTCAGTCTCACAACAATCCTATGGCAAAGAGATTCTGTGTTCTTACTTTATTGATAAGGAAACTGAGGGTTCCAGGGGTAAAATAAATTGAGTCCACACAGTTAGTGGGTCACTCAAGATACCATCTTTTGATAAAAACACAGGTCACCTCTTTTATTTATTTATTTACTTACTTATTTATTTATAGTTTTTATTTTTAAAATAGTTTCTTGACTTTTTTTAGAGAGAGGAGAACGAAGAGGGAGAGAGAGAAAGAAACATCAATGTAAGAGCGAAACACGGATCAGGTGCCTTCTGCACACCCCCTACCAGGATTGAGCTAGCAACCCAAGATGTGCCCTGACTGGGAATCGAACCAGCAACCCTTCGATGCATGGGATGATGCTCAAACAACTGAGCCACACTGGCCAGGGCACATCTTTTAAAACAATGGTTAAAATCAAGTGGTTTTGTCAAGACTCAAACAAGTTGGAAAAACTGGTGCAGTAACATAATCAAAAACTTGTTTTCAAAATGCTTCCATTTTGATTAAGTCATTCAAAATTGCCTTCATGCTCAGCATATGTACTTTTATATCAAAAAGCAATTAAGATCTGACATAGGCCAAATGTTGGTCTTCAGAAGGTCACAGCCTTCATGGCAGTGCGATGTAATCCAATATTCCAACACAGGGGCTCCGAAAGACAACGCTAGTGTTGGGTTGCAGCCCTGGTGACGTCAGGCTAGACACAGGCCCTCTGTGTATAAGCTATCAAAGCCCCACTAAACTTGAACTGAAATGCCGAACACTGAGACCTGGGCCCCTTTAATCAACATCTGCTCAACAGTTTGCCTCTTTCCACCAGCCAGCAGAGGGAATGTGATACAGCCTTCCTGCTATAAAGCCTGGGCAGGCCCCGGGAACAACCTGCGCACGGGTGCAGGCTATGCGATGGCAGTGCTCCCTGAAGGGAGGGCAGACTTGGGGAGGAAAGATAGGCATCCGATGCCTTCAAGTTTCAGGGATTTTCTCTCCCAGAAGAACAGCAAATGAAGCAAGTCATTTTCCTCCCTTCCAAGGGATGATATCATTTTTTTCAGACAACAAAATTCATGGAAAGTGAAATGATTTGATTATCTTTAGCACCAGTAAATTTTATTGTAATCCATGGCCAAATATATTTATGTCTGGTTCTGATATACAATCTTAGCATCTATTGTTCAGAAGAAATTTGACTTAAAAGACATTAGTCATCAAGTCTGCCCCAAAGAGTTCAAGTACTTTTTCTACTAGACTGCCCTGTGTAAGAGGCGAGACAAACAGACTACAGCGGCAATGGAGGCTGGCTTCCAAATCAGCCACTCTCTGGAGGCCCGGAGGCCCGGAGGCCCAGAGGCCCCCTCACTAGCACAAGTGGGCTGCAGCGAATTCATCCCACCTCCACCTCTGGGCCCAGCCCAATCGGAGTCTCTCCTCCTCCTACCTGCACTGCCCTCTATGTTGAGTTGTACGCTGTGATTAGTGCTGTCTGACCACGTTTCAACAATAACAACAGTGGTGGATCCAGATTCTAAATTGGGGGTCTGAATTGGGGATGAGTGGGTAGGAGATGTTCTTTAAAAAAATAGAGAAATATCTTAATTTTGCAAAATTTACAAAAATATATAAACACAAGACCACACTGCCAGGGCTTTGGAAGAGACCTGCACAAGGGGGGGCCATAAACTTGAGCACCATTACCTTCCCAGAAAATTCACCTCTGATAAGGAATAATGAGTGCTCATTAAGCAATGCCCAGAAAACCCTCAGATACCCTGCCTTGCCAGGCCCAAACCTTAACCATTTGCCATGTGACAAGTCTTTTTCATCTGGAGACAAATACTTTTGAAAAACCTGTCCTTAGAGAACACTAGGTTTGGTCTTTTCCATTCCTGAATTCCGATAATTCACATCAGTCCTTAAAATGAAAGGGAAGGAAAACATGAAATGTCATTGAGTCTTTACAGCTTTCTCAATGTCAAACAATGTTCACACACTTGCTATGACTTTGTGATGTTTGTCTTTGGAAAGAGGAGAAACCTACCTCTCAAAGCCCCAAATACGAGAGGGAGCGTTACCATTCAGTGGCCCCAATGTCAGCCACCTCATATAGTAAAGATGCAAATCAACCACGCTGACTGGTCATGTCCTTGAAACCAACCTGGGATAGATGTGCTTCTTGTCTAGGACTCGTCAGAGATTGAGGCTCTACAAGCACTGCCCAGACATCGGAAGAACTCACATGAAAAAGGCCTCAACCTTCAGGAGCTGAGCAATCAATGTTGGCCATAACTGGTAGTTACTCAATGTCATCTGAGTAGAAAATAAAGGGTCACGTGGAAAGCACTTTCTGGCGTTTGTCTTTAGAGCTCTCACTCCTGCACTCAACTGCCTTACGCAAAGAATCAAAAAATATAGTAAGAGTTTGGCAAGAATAAAAGTGTCTACCCTGATCATGTGGTTAAAATCTCTTAACAGAGGGCCAAGCACTGTGCTGGGCCCTTGTCACTCATTCTCTCATGCATTGTCACAACTTCTCGATGAGGTTAGTACTGTATGTTTATTGCTGAGACTGGGGAAACTGAGGCTGAGAGAGGCTTAAGAACTGATCTAAGCCCACAGAGTCAGAAAAGCAAGAAGCCAAAATTTAACCCCAGGTGCTTTAATGCTTCCCATTAAAAATATTTTCATTTCTCATCTTCCCCTCCTTCCTTCACACACACACACACACACACATAATGAACAATGGCTAATAAATCTTAACACTTATTTCTTAATTATAAACTTTTCTATTTTCACTTTAATTGTGATAAAACATAAAACTCACCAACTTAACCATTTTAAGTGAACAGTTCAGTAGCATTAAGTTCATTCACATTGTTGTGTGATTATCACCACCATCCATACCTAGTACTCCTTTCATCTTGCAAAACTGAAATTCTGTACCTACTAAACAATAATTCCCCATCATAACACTTTTTGACTGTTTTTCTTATTTTATTTTAATTTGTTAGTATCGTGCCCCACATTGCATAACAGCTTCTCGGCTTGGCTTTGCACCTGTGGGATCTTCAGAACTGCTGGATTCTTCTCAATTGCAAAGCCTATGGCAAGACCCCAGCTGATTCTCGTTCTGACTTAGCTGTGTGGTTCTTCAGCCTAAGCTGTGTCAAAAATGCAGCACCAAAGTAACTGCCAAGAACCTGGTTTCCTTTTGTTCAGATGGGATAAATACAGAACTACCTAACTGTCATTGAGGGTGTCATGAGTATCAAGTCAATATTCCACACATATTTATTCAGCTCCTACTACATGGTGAAGGCTGGTCTGTGCACTTGGGCTCCACACACACACACACACACATACATATACACAATCCTATACTTCATATATCTATAGGAAGGCAGAAAATTACAAGACTTCTTTGGCTAAGGAGGTCGGTGACTTTGAGCAACTTCCTTCAGCTCCGAAGGCCTCCCTCAGATTCCCCATCTGAAAAATGAGATGCCCTCAGGCTCCCCTTTGCCTAGAAGTCCTCGCTGAACAAATTGAGAGCACTGGACTTATTCTCTGAATTTAACTCTTTTACCCCAAATCACACCCTATAGTGTCACATCACAATTCTCTCTTTAGTCCTGTAGAAAAAAAAATTGTGTTTCAATAGAAAACTATTATTTATATCAGACTCTTTCAGGTTATCTCAGTCTAATCTTTCATTGTCTTTGAGCTATTTTACAACTAGATAAGTTAAAGATAATTCATAGCAATGAAAATAATTCTTGTCTATGAACATTCAAATTCTGATCTGTCCAGTAGGTTATACTGACTTCTTGCTGCTCTTGGAGAAAAATCAGTTTTGCTGCCATTTGCACATCCATTTCAATATTTCTGATGTATAAATGTTTCTGTTCTATGGGTTCTCTATCCAGTTCTAACATCTGCCTGTTTCCTTCATGAATTAATGAGTTAACGAAAATCTTTAACACATGTTCATTTTATATGTGTATCAGAGTCATGATTTTACCATTTCTTAAAAATTACCTTTAATGGCTCTGTTTCCTCTGCTATCCCAGGAACATCTTAGTATGTTTGTACATTCAAGGATGTTTGCTGAATGAATGAACAAGTGAATGAATGAACGAACAAATGAACAAACTCTTTCTCCATGAGCATATAGGGATACTATGTGTATAGAGATTAAGAGTAAAAATCAGACTACCGCCTGGCTGGCATGGCTCAGTCGTTGAGCACTGACCTATGGACCAGGAGGTCACGGTTCGATTCCTGGTCAGAGCACATGCCTGGGTTGCTGGCTCGATCCCCAGTAGGGGCGTGTAGGAGGCAGCTGATCGATGATTCTCTCTCATCACTGATGTTTCTATCTCTCTCTCTCCCTCTCCCTTCCTCTCTGAGATCAATAAATATATATATTTTCAAAAATCAGACAACTGCCCTAACCGGTTTGGCTCAGTGGATAGAGTGTCGGCCTGTGGACTCAAGGGTCCCAGGTTCGATTCCGGCCAAGGGCATGTACCTTGGTTGCGGGCACATACCCAGTAGGAAGTGTGCAGGAGGCAGCTGATCGATGTTTCTCTCTCATCGATGTTTCTAACTCTCTATCCTTCTCCCTTCCTCTCTGTAAAAAATCAATAAAATATATTTTTTTAAAAAATCAGACGACCTCAGTTCACAACCTATTGCTGCTACTTACCAGCTGCATTATGCACAATGATTCCCTTATACCTCACTTTTCTCATCTAAAAAATGGAGAGAAAAAACTCAGGTGGGGTCAATAGGATTAAAAGAAAGAATCTGTGAAAAAGGCTTAGCATTACGCATGGCAGCCTTGAAACTATTCAGTAAATTGTACCTATTATCATCATTTTTAAACAGGTTGACCATTTGTGCAATTGTACACATTCTATCTCTTTCTTCAAGCATCCCCCAGAGTGGCCCATACCCAACAGGTGCTTCATAAAGGCTAATGACAGTGGTGGGGACCACAACAGGACCAAAACCTCCTGGCCTGCCAAGCTTAATAAAGTGTGCTATCCATTCTTCCAGACCACTGCTGGGGATGTTACAGCCTGACCTTCTATTGATCCCAACATCGTCCCAATGGACCTTGTTCCATTGTAATTTATTACAAGAGCCAAATTGAATCCACATGACAGTGCTCAGAGCCAATTCTCATTGAGGTTCTCCCGGTCCCCCGCCCCACCCCCACAGCCCCCAAAGATTTGTGGAGACACTGAATTAGATGATTTACTCAATTCCAGATATTACAGCTATTGAATTCCTTTCTTTAATCTTGCACGTCCACCTAGAAAACAATAAAGATGGCCTGGCATGATTTGTTCTGTGCTCTCGTAAATTTATTATTAATGTGGAGTCCGTAACCTTCACTTGCCTGCTCAATTCTTCCCAGCCATGGTCTTTATCTTGAGGAATTCAAGTTGGTTGTTGCTACTGACATCTCCTATATTCCTCAAGCCTGAGATCTCAGTTAGAAAGAGGCAAGTCCAGAAAGATAGCTCTCTGGCTGCAGGCATCGGTGCACATAAATAACAACAGGACCGAGCAGAGTCTACATACACGTTTGCCAAAAGATGTCTGAGCAAATTAGCGCCTCCCGTGCACTGTAAGGCAATTCAATAGCTAAAATTGACGTTCTTGATTTTTCCTTCAATTCAACACAGGGTTGGTGTCTCGGGCCCTTTCCCTTGTCACAGCTCATTGCTTTTGTAAGCATTTTGGACATTACTTTCTAGCTTCTTCTTCTCTCCATGGGCTAGACTAATCCGCGCTGACACTCCAATTGGGAGACTTATCTAACCGAACTAGTTTGTCAACTACCATAACACTTATCACAGTCTCTGCTTAGTTTCCAGGTCCTTGATTGTAGAGACTCCACAAAAGCAGGAAGGGGACTTTAAGGGATGAATTATTCAAAGAAAAAAAAAGTAGCTTAAAAATTTTAAGTAAAAGTCATGTGATGCTGATGTGAAAAAAATATATAAACCACACAGAAGTGTACCACAAATGTTTAAACTGTAGAGGGAAATGAAATACCAAACCAAAGACACAATTAGAGTTCTTCATGAGGTCCATACGAACTCTTCCTGACGGTTTAAATTTGATCATGACAAGTAACATATATTTCTTTACAAAAAACTGCCATTTTTACCAGAGATTTAAGTTAGTTATTGTATAAGCAGAGTAAATATATAAGTTACCTTGGATACTTAACTAGGTCTGTATCCAAGACATTCAGTCAACTGGCATAAAATTATTTTAAAAGGGAAGTTTGAAATAAGGCAGAGGAAGACGAGCTGATACGGACATGAGGTAAACATGCATTACTGTGACCAACTTAAATTAGTGAATAAATGCCTCATGTCACTTATAGGAATATTTTTCATATTATAAACCATAAGTCTGTCCTTAAGGTTAAATATTTATTTTGGTCACTGCATTATGTAATAAAAATGGGTAACTATTCCAATATAAGAGATTTCATTTAAAAAAGAAACTTTATTGTTGAAAGTATTACATAGTTCATTCCCACCCCCAATTGAACTCTTCTAGCCCACCCCCACCACCAGGCCTTCATCACCCTACTGTCTGTGTCCATGGGTTATGCATATATGCATACAAGATCTTTGGTTCCATTGTTAAAATCCTAATTTGAGTTTTAAGAAAGAAAAAGCTATTTTATTATTTCTTTTTTAAAAAGAAGATAAAATATGGTACTCACATGTAAACTAATTATTTTAAAATAAAGTACTTATGCATTTAGAAAGAAAATAAAAATAGAATAATAAACAATAAGAGAACACTGTCTAGCCCAGCCGGTGTGGCTCAGAGGCTGAGCATCGACCTATGAACCAGGAGGTCATGGTTCAATTCCCAGTCAGGGCAAATGCCTGGGTTGCAGGCTCCATCCCCAGTGGGGGGCGTGCAGGAGGCAGCCAAGCAATGATTCTCTCTCATCATTGATGTTTCATCTATCTCTCTCCCTCCCTCTCCCTTCCTTTCTGAAATCAATAAAAATATATTTTTAAAATAAAAATAAATTAAAAAAAGAAAACTTGCTTATTTTAAAAAAAAGGGACACCGTCTAATTCAAGCTTCAGAGCAAGACTACACACCTCTGTGCACTCCAGGCCTGCCGCAAGCTTTGCTGTGGGGAACCTGGTGTACACTGGACCAATCTTACAGGTTTAAAAGGCTTGGCCAGTTACCATATACCTGCTCCAGGGCAAAAGCAACATCTATGATACCTGCTGGCCACTCTCCAAACCAGTGCTTACTATGAATGCTAGAAAATAGAGGTGGATTTATACAAACTCACCCCTATTGCAAAATAATGATAGAAAGTACTATCTGCCTATTCTAAACACACACAAAAGTGCTGGTTTGTTATCTATTTAAAACAATTTAATGTCATCATTTCAACACATTACACAGACACACACACACACACACACACACACACAGGCCTCTCCCTGCTCTTCAGGACTTTCCCACTAGTCCATTGCCAGAACGCTTTACCCTCTCTGACTTCCTATAGAACTTTGCTAGTGTAGCATTAAGGCTGTGGATCCTGGCCTCAACTCTGACTTCTGCTCACCTGGGGGAAGGCATTTGCTTTCTGGCTCTGAGACCTCTCCGCTTCTCAACAGGCTGAGTGAGAGGAGGCTGTTTCTCAAGCCTTCTTCAGCACTAACTCTACACTGTAACCACTGGCTTCAGAACAACTTCAGGGATGAAAGAACTACGTGGTTATGACCCGGAACATTTCAGATGCTAGGAGTTATCTTTAAAGTATTATCTTTAGAATGAACTATTGATAAAGACTGCAACATGGATGGAATTCAAATGCATTATGCTAAGTGAAAGAAGCCAGATGCGAAGACTCGATATTGTGTAATTCCATTTCTATGACATTCTGGAAAAGGCACAACTGTAGGGATGGGAAACAAATAGGTGATTGCCAGGAGTGGGGGCTGGAATGAGGGACTGACTGCACAGGAGGCTGCACGAAGTGCTGGGACTGTCCGGTGTCATGGTTATGGAGCTACTTACACAAGTCTACGCTTTGTCAAAATCCACAGAACTGTGCAACACAAAGACTGAATTTTACTGTATGTAAATTTAAAAATCAATTTAAAATTATCTTTACGAAGTAATTCCATTTTCTTTCCAAGTTCAACGGGTCTAGCACATCAAAACTGATTTTTAATATAATTTGTTAAGCACCAATGGTGATAGACACTTTGTTCACTCAACAAATACTTCTTAAACAATTACTATGTTGAGCAGAATTGAGACTGAAAGTGAGATGTGAGCTTATCCTCATCCTAAAGATAGGGAAAATGAGGCAGAAAAAAATGTAAGGAACTTGCCTAAGGGTAAAAGCAATTTGAGATTCATAATTTGAGATTCAAAGCCAGGCCTATCAGTCCCTGCCCCTAACAAACAAATTATACTGAGGCATGCATATAGGGTATTCCAAAGAATGTACCCACACTTTAACAGCTGACAACTCACTTAATTTTCACTCCTTTTCAACTTTAACTGATTTGAAATAATGAGTGAAGCCAGATTAAGCTTAGAACAAAGAAAATTTATCCTAAAGTATGACTAGACTTTCTTTTAATGGGGATACATAGAAGATAAGTTTACGGTACAA
The DNA here is from genome assembly GCF_000147115.1 of Myotis lucifugus. Classification (NCBI taxonomy): domain Eukaryota; kingdom Metazoa; phylum Chordata; class Mammalia; order Chiroptera; family Vespertilionidae; genus Myotis; species Myotis lucifugus. Next base: position 3,241,646 of record NW_005871131.1, read on the forward strand.
AACTATTAACAATCGACGAATTGAGGGCACACAAATACCGAACGAAATGATTCTTGATGTTTGGTTCATGTTATCAGCAGTGCCTGGACCAGAACGGTCATCCGTTTGAGAAAACAGGCATTGACAAAAAAAAATTATTCACTTCTGTAGATTCTTTAAAATGTTGAAAATGAACTGTATGTTAATAAATACTGACTTCATAATCATTCAAAGTGTATATACATTTTTGAAACACCCTGTATGTGTGCTTGCATATGCTTTTGAAACAAAAACAGGGTCAGACTATGGTGGTGAGAGTGTGAGCAAATGCATCCTCTGACCCTTTTCTGTACTTACATATCATAAGGAGTTTATTTCAGTTCATGGAATAATATGAATGTCTTTCTATCACTAAATATTATGCTATAACATCATTTCTATTGGCTGAATTTCCCTGGAGGAATATACCATCATTTATTTGGTCACTCCTCTACTTTATAATACTTCCACTGATCAGACAAAAAAAATTAAAGAACCATGCTATGAACAAGACAACAATCTATGACTACAACCCTAGTTGTTCCTTAGGATGAGTTCCTTTATGAAGAACGGGTAGATATAGCATCTTTGGTCGACAGCCCGCTTCTGTCTTCCACCCAGCTACCTGACACATTATACCTCCCGTCTGTCCCTCTTAAAGAAGGCTCCCGGGCAGGCTCTAGTTGTTTACAGGGAACAGCAGCAAAGGATCTGCACATCCATTCCCACCTCCCCCCTCGCCCCACTCTTCTCAGCACCTTCATCTCTGCCTCTAGTTGTTCACAAGTTCACAAGCATTCATAATTTGGAGAGAGCCTTGGTATACGTATGCTACCCTTCATTGGTGGTTTCATAAGTCCAAGTATCATACATGACCTACAGAATTTAACTTCATATTTCAAAATTAAAGAAAGCAATATCTCCACACCAAGTCAATCGGTGCTATTCATTGGAGCGTATCCTGTTTGCCTAGCTTTGCTTCATTCAGACTTTATCCCTTTATTCACAAGAAAGCTACAGAATACAACAGAAACTTGGAAAGAACTCACCTGTGGGAGAAAGTGACTTACTTCCCATTATACCAGGAGGAATGTCTGAGGCAAACAGTAAATAAATACACCCCCTTCCCCTCAAAAAAAGAAGTATACCTTGTTCAACTCTATCAAATATTTTGAGTACATAAAAAAATTTTCACACTTTCCATGAAGGTTGTTATATAAAATCTGAAAAGTGTGTTACTATTGAACAGTCACTTTAATATGCATTTGTATAAGTTTGCTCTTGCTCTGTACAAAATACCACTAACAATTTAATGTCTTAAAACAATGTCCACCTATCAGCTCACGGTTTTGTAGGTCAGAGTCCAGCACAGGTGGCTGGGTCTCTGTTCAGGTATCTCAGGGATAAAATCAGTGTCAGAATGAGTGCTTGTCTGGAGGCTCTAAAGAAATATCTGCTTCTACGTTATTCTTGCTATTGGCAAAATCAGCCTCTGGTGGTTTTAGGGCTGAGGTCCTTGCTGCCTTTGATGGCTTGCAGTGGGAGCCACTTCCAGCTCCCTGGGCTGCCCGAATTCCTGGCCATGTGGCCCTCTCCATCTTCAAGTCAACGGTGGAGATGTCCTCATGCAGCAAACCCCCTCAAATTTCATCCTCTGTCTCCCCTGTTTCTGACCTTAGGGTCCAGATTTAAAGGGATCCTGTGACTAGGTCAAACCAACAGAGATGATCTCCCTTTCTTAAAGTCAGCGGTGCCACAGGGCACCATCTAGTCATGGATGTTAAGTACACCATAGTGAAGGTCCTGGGCATTATTCAGGGAATGTATACCAGGGAGGTGGGAAATCTTGGGGCCATCTTAGAAATCTACCTACCACAGCATTTTTGTTAGCATTGTAAATTACTTTTATAAACTACAATTATGTTATCCAAGGGCTGATTACAAGTTGATGCTATTGCTGGTTCTCAAAAATCAACAACCTGAAAAGGAGGTAAATGTGCTAAAATGCCATGATGGAGGCACCGTATGCTCTGTACCATTAATTTAGAGTTTGGCTTCTGTGGAAGTAGTCTGTTTAAAGCAATTACATCTTTGACTTTGCAAGGCGGACAGTATAATCAGGTAAGTATAAAGGGAGAAAATGGCAATGAGACTGCAATACCAGAACAGTAAGAAGGTGCCCCTTAGCCACAATAACTGTGGGTTATAAGCCCCAGTAACACATTACCCCTAATTGACATTTATTCTTATGGGAAACTTAGACATATATGATTAAAGTTTTGAATTATGGACTTCTCCAGCAATACAACATGATAAATGCTAATATAGATATGTGTAAACTCTTCACAGCAAAATAGAGTTCATTGCCAAGTACAGGATAAGTGAAAAAGACAGACATTTTTCCCTCCCAGATAAATAAGGGTGATTTAAATCAAATGGCCTGGGAAGCATGTGGGAAGAAAAATGGAATCATCTCCAGACTGAAATATGTAAAGGCCCAACCACCTCTAATCCTATCACACAAAACAGCATCTACTGGCAGCTGGGATGGACAGGTGTGTCAAGATGCCTGTACCATTAGGGTAGCAGCCACAGTCAGTGCACTCTGGCCATTTTTATTCTAAATCTCCAAGGGACTTGCAGGTAATTATAAACAAAGCTTTTTAAAAATCCATCATGCTGAAAGTAAGTACAGAATCCAAGGTCTTCACCCAAAAGCAAATGCTTAAATGAGATTTTTTCCTCCCATCTCAGAATTAGCTCTGTCGCTGCATAAGAACCAGTTGTCGGAATGGCGCAGCCCTGACCTGCATTCTGAAATAACTCAGTCACCACTGCCACTTGCAAGTCACAAGGGAGTGGAAGAGGATACTTATAATATGGACATCAAAATGACTCTCAAACCTTAATTATAAAATACATTTGACTGCTAGAAGACATAAAGAACCCAAAAACTTCTAACTGCGAAATTTATTTCCTAAATGGGGCAGGAAAGTGTGGTCCATCCATAAGAAATTACTTCTATATCCGCCAAATGCACTGCACTGCCTCTTTGCAAATGCTACTCTCACTGCTTTGACTGGGCAACACTCCGAGTTCCTGAGATCGTGGTTTAGTCTTCAACTACTGCAGAAGCCCTCCTTCACCATCCCACTCTCCATAATGGGTGAGAGAGATGCCGCTCCTATGTGCACCATGGACCTGGCTGGCATAGCACACACCACACACTGCCCTGTAACTGCCTGTTTAGTGGATATTTTCCATGAGTATGAGCTCCCAGAGGGCAGAAACTATACCCTCTTCAATAGCCTATGTATCCCCCAGTGCCCAAAGAGCAACCAGATCATTACAGATGCTTAATATGTATTGTTGGTTCACTGGATGGGAGGAAGGAAGGAAGGCATGCTGACCAGAATAGGGCAGTGGTGCTCAAGGCCTCAGAGGCCAGAGGGGCATGGAGAGAAGAAAAAGGAAAATGTAATCAGAGCCCATGTCTGTCTCTAATGATCTTTGTGACTCTAAACAAGTCACTTCATCTGTCAGGACCCCTGTGTCCTGAGTGGAAAATGAAAAGGTTGGACTCAGAGGGTCCATCAAGTCTCTTCCAGATACACTGTTCTCACACCTTTCTGTCTTCAGGATTGTCCATGCTTCATCAGCATTCCCATTTTAACATGTCTTTTAAAGTCAAATAGTATTGGGTTGCATTCAGTAGAGCCAAGGGGTTGGAAGAGGCAGCTGAGGACAGTGCCTGAAGATGCTGAATGAAGGGCAGTGCCTAAACCTCGTTCATTGCTCTATCAGAAGGGGGCATTTTTAGGTTTGATTCTTTGGATAATAAAATTTCATTTCATCAATGTCATCTCTAAAAGAAGGGCAACTTCAAATACTTCAGGAAAAAAAAGAAATATACACGAAGGAGGATGGTAAATTCAATGCTTCACAAAGAAGCTTATGTTTACCAAGGAAGCCACAACTTCTACTCAAGAGACACAAAGTGACCTTAAAAATATCACTTCACCAGGGCAAAATGGACTTCTGACCAATAGGATCAACTGATAAAACCACCAAGCTGTTGGGTTTTTTTCCCCCCAAGGCTAATAATTCCAGCCAAGATTATTCCAGGCTTGGTGATTGCTTGTCCTGTGGAATTTAATTGACACTAGAACCCTTGCATCAACTTCCTGCCATGATAAAGAAAGAAGGTATTAAATGATGCCACAACAAAGACCCATCTGCTTTGACCAGTGGTCGGCAAACTCATTAGTCAACAGAGCCAAATATCAATAGTACAACGATTGAAATTTCTTTAGGTAGGTACATTGTTATTAACTTAATTAGGGTACTCCTAAGGCTTAGGAAGAGCCACACTCAAGGGGCCAAAGAGCCGCATGTGGCTCGCGAGCCGCAGTTTGCCAACCACTGGCTTAGACTGATGACATACTTCTACCTAGAATATGTATAGACAATTTGTTAAATAATATAGCAAGTTAGCTTTTTCTTATATTTTCTAGACTGAAGAGGCAATATTCAAAAGAAAACTGGAAAATCACAAACACTAACCTATACAATACTTTTTTATTTGCAAACCAGAGGCCCGATGCATGAAATTCATGCACTGGGGGGAGGGGGGGTGGAAAGGGGGTGGGGGAGGGGTCCCTCAGCCCGGCCTGTGCCCTCTCACAATCCAGGAGCCCGCATCAATTGCCCCAAAGAGGTAGGCCATGGCCACCCAGCCAGGGCTCTGCTATAGATTGCCCCAACAGAGGGAGGCCCCGCCCACCCATCACTGCCCACTGGTCGGTGGCCTGGGCCTCCCTCTTTGGGCTCTTTGGGGCGATCATGGAGCCCCCTGATTTATCGATTGCCCCGCTGGCCAGTGGCCTGGGCCTCCCTCTGCAGGGAGATCATGGGGCGATGGCTGGGCCCCCCGACCAATCGCATCGCACCCACCTTGCCTGGCCTGGCACCAGTGGTTGTCATAGAATGGTCCTGGATGGTTGTCTGAATAGTCATTCCGCTGTTCAGCCATTTGGTCAATTTGCATATTACGCTTTTATTATTATAGATATTTAAGTAATTGCATTCAGTCTACATTGAACAAATGTTACCATATCACAAGTGACTAGATAAAATACATAAAAATAAATATTAGTCCTAGCCCGTTTGGTTCAGTGGATAGAGCGTCGGCCTGTGGACTGAAGGGTCCCAGGTTTGATTCCAGTCAAGGGCACGTACCTCAATAGCAGGCTCCTCCCCAGCCTGGACCACATGCAGGAGGCAACCAATCGATGTGTTTCCCTCACATCAATGTTTCTCTGTCTTTCCCTCTCTCTTCCACTCTCTCTAAATCAATGGAAAATTCCTCGGGTGAGGATTAAAAAAAATAAAAATCTTCATTAGAAAAATAAATATTAAATGTAAATATAGGAATCACATTTTCAGCCCAAAAACTGACCAGCACACCCCCTCTAAATTAGTTGATATGATTAGTGTGATCAGTTTTAATAATTCTAATAATTCAAATGTGTTATGTACATACCCTTTATGGATTATTATATGTGAAAATTATGAAATAGAAATAGTTCAAAAATCTCTCTCTCTCTCTCTCTCTCTCTCTCTCTCTCTCTCTCACACACACACACACACACACACACAATGTGCTCACCTCTGTAAACTGCCTCTAATGGTGCTAGAGAAAATGTGTAGCTAAAATTGTTAATCATATCAGCTGTAAAAACAGCTGTAAAAATTATTTTAAGAACTTATTTTTTCTTATTTTTTAAAATACTATCTAGAGGCTGAGAGCAGGAAGAGCCAACCTAAGTAGAGCAGTCCATACACGGGAAGGAAAGGACTCCTGCAGACAAGGGTTTGGTCTGGATAATTATTTGCTTGGCAGAGGGGTCTCTTGTACATTGTAGGCTGATAGCAGCATCTCTGAGTCTAGCCACCAGATGCTGTAGCAATTCTCAGTTGTGACAACTCAGACTATCTCCAGACATTGTCAAATGTCCCTGGGGAGAAGGCAGTGGGTTGTAAAGTGTCCCCTGGTTGGGAAACCACGGCTGCCCTGGTTGCGCTCTGACCCATAGATGCCACCCCAGTTCCTGTCTGCAGGTGCAGAGGGAGTTGGCCTACACCAAGGTCAGACATCAGGTGACAGCTCACTGCAAAGTGCAGCAGCTTCCCAGACAAGGTGTGGAGTCCCCTGAATCATGTGTTCATCTGTGACCAGTCCCGGAAAGCTATGTAGATTTCCCAAATCATCTGTTGAGGTCTCAGTCCTTTACGCCAATAATCAAAACAAACCGAAACGACTATGACAACAAAAATGATGCAATCCTCTGAAAATAAGGCAGCAAAACCATCTAATGGCTTAGAATATTACAGGCAGAATCTCGTGGGGGAAAAATAAACAGAAACTGAAGGTTACAATGATCTTTACTTTTCCTAACTATGGCTTAGCATATGCTTTTTAAAATTCAGAACTGATGTTGTATTTTACTAATTTAATTGCTTTCCTATTTTTTATCACATTATATAGTAAAGGCATCTCTGCTTGCTTGGTATTAAAAATAAACAGCCTTTATATCAACGTTAGGTATGTTGCTCAAATTATAGTTTAGTTAATCCCTAAAAGTTAATGACCTCACTTGTCTGAGGGAGGCAAGATCATAAAGTAGAAAAATAGCAATAGTGTGGAGGTTACAAAGAGCTCCATCCCGAGTCATCCCTATCACGTGACTATGGGCAAGTTACTCTCTAAATCACAGCCTCCAATTATAAAAATAGGAATTATGATAGTACCTACATGCCATTAGGTTTGTTATAAGGACTCATAACCTAAGGCTGCTAAGCCCTGAGCCCAGTGTCTGATAAATAGTAAAGTCTCAATCAACGATAGATAATCCTCTTGCTATAAAAATTATCATTTGCATGTTCATAATTGGAAATGACCATGGATAATCAGCAATTTCATTGTGTCACTCTTAGAAGTGAGAACTGGATAAGAAAACATTCTCTTTGCAGAACACAACAGTATTCTCAATAAATGCTACATTTTCTTTTGTTAAAAAGGAAAATGAGGGAAGAATGACCAAGCTTCCTTACTCAAGGTTTCATCCCTTTTTACCTTTCCTGTGTAATGGAACCGAGGCTGGAGGTATAGATGTGGGTAGAGCAATAGCCATTCCCTCATCTGTGTTTTATTATTCATTGGATGGTTCCCTCCTGCAGCCTACATAGAACATACTGTCCTGGGAACAATGAGTTTGATTTGACATTTCACTGGGGCAAATGGCTCTTCTCATAGCTAATAATATTCTTGGGCCAAGAGTGGATCTCCAAGTGATTTCCCTTCTTCCAAGTTCTCATTCATTCAGAATTTGCTGATATAATTTATTCACTCAATGCAAATTGATTGAAGATCATCACCTGCCAAGAATTTCGCAAGGAGCTGGAGGTATCTTGATGATCACAGTTGGGGCACTCAAGGAACTTAGCCTGGGAGGAAAGCCAACATTAGCTAGAGGGATGCATAATTTCCAAGTGAGCCAGGAAGTAGTTCTCGAGGAGTGTAAAGCCTCTCTCAGCCTGCAGTGTCAGCAAAGACTTCCCTGAGTAAGTGACACAAGAACCAAATGGAAAGCTCAGATGGGAAGCTTGGAACCGCATTGCCCAGATTCCTTCTAGAAAGGGACTGGTTTCATATGTGTGAAATTTTGAACTCTGTGTCAGGACTTCCAATCTTGACCAACAGCAGGACGTAAGGGCAGAGTGAAGAGGGGAAGAGGGCAGCTGTCAACAGAGAAGACACCGACCAGACACCCCTGATTATAAGATCGTGGCATTGTCTGCTTTTTCTTGATCTCAGAGAGCTGTCCTGGTTTTTGATCATCGCTTTAATCTGGTTCTATGAGCCAGACACTGGGGTTCTGAATGTTTTTGCAAAAAATTCCCTTTTGCTTAAGGTAGCCAGAATTAGTGTCTGCTGTTTGCACCCATCAAGCTATTTGCATGCCACATTGCTTTCTCCACACTTATAGTTAGGATTATGCGTGCTTATCACCACAACCAGACTGTCCGTTTCTTGAGTTACTTCTCTTTGAACCCCCAGGGCCCAGAGAAGTGAATGACTGACACTCAGCAAATGCACAATGAATTTGATTTTGCACATGTTCAAAAAATTAGGTTTCCAATAATAAATACAAAAGTTCCAGTGGATGTTTAAACACCGAGAAAGAGCTTGATTTGGAAAAAAAAAAAGGTCCTCCATGCCTTACATCAATTTCACACTAATGTGGAAATCTCTACGCTCTGTAGTTATCTTCTCAGATATTACTTTTTTAAGTAAACTTCATGAAGAAACCCAGTGTTCTAATAACCATACTCCTGCAGCATCCTTGCCTCTGAACTTAACATCATTCAGCACTTTTACCACCACGCTTCCAAATGGGTAAAGCTCCTGAGGTGGGCAGGTCCAGGGCATCACTCCCAGGAGCCAACCCCATTCACCTCTCTTTGCCCTTTTTAACCCTCGGGGCAATCCGTGAAGCCCAGTAGACAGCAAGTGAACTTGGCTTCCAGAGAAATCACCATCTGTTTTTCTACCCCTAATAAACAAAGTGCCTCTGCTCTATAAATTCACAGTGCTGTGGAACTGCGACCTAGAATGAAAATGGAGATAGGTTGTTTTTTTGTCCAGTTAAATGGCTTTTTTAAAAAAAGATCTTGGGCAGTAGGTTTATGCTGCAAGAATCTATGGGCTGCGTAAATTTTATCTGGTTCAAATAATACTACCATGTCCTAAAACTTGGGTACTACACACTTTCCAAATGTACAATGTCATCAAGGTTTTATGACATTTCCTACAAAAATGACTCCACAGTCAGGTAGCACTTCATCAGCTACAGTTTGAATTCAGGTATCGGAGCAGAATGCAGCAGGAAAACGGTGCTGCTCCCCTGACTTCACTATCTCAGCCACAGGGGGATATTCCACTGAACAATGTTCATCCATGCATGTTTCTATTCCCTCATAAAAAGAATTCCACATCTTGGATTATGGAGTAGAACCAAAACTATGGTGGAAGGACCAAAAACCCATTCTTGATGACTTCTTTTTTCCTGCAAAAGCTTGATCAGAGAAATTCTGCCATGTGCGGGGAATAGGGCCAGTGCCTATTCAACTTCACTTACTTCTTCAAGTAGCAAAACCGTTAGAGTATCAGGTCCGTGCCTGCTGCTTAAACGTGTGACCCATCAAAGTGGCTTATGGAGCACACAAGACTTCCGAGACCCAGAGCTCTGAAGGCAAAGCTGACAGATACGAGGTGCAAGTCTAGCCTCGCCAGGTTAAACATGGCTATGAAAGGAGCATACTCAGTTCTACTGGCATCAAAACACAGCGCTCGCTGCCAAAGAGTCTATGAGGAAGAAATATTAAGTAATACGCCAACTCTGACATTGACATGCATTTGTTATTCTTCTATGCCAACCCACCCTAACCCAAAGTGTATGCTGTTCCAATCCAGGCCTGCCCTAACCCAGCTAATTATGCTTGAATTTAGGCAAAACACTAAGGAGTATTCAGTCCCAAAGACAATGTTTCAATGGCCCATTATCTTCTGTATTATTTCCATATTCTGAGTTGGGTCCTGAACTGTGTTCATCACTATAGGAATTGTCTCTCTTCCTCATCGCAGGTATAATAGAAATCCCGCCCACTCACTGTGTTGCCAGTGGTATTAGTTCCTTCCCAAATGTACTGGGAAACACTCAGTGAAAAAGACTTGGAGCAGAGCAACCTCTTCAATTATACATGAAATATTTCCAAATTCATTATCTACATGGTTTAAGTGGACTTGTGATCATGTTGCCAAAGGAGCCCTGGTATAACCAAGGGCTTTTGTTTTAGGGCTTTCACACTGGTTGCCAAACCTTTGAGTCTGTCTGTGGAGAAAAGTTTAAAATTTTACAAAATATGCACATATCGGCAAAAGTGGACATGTGTCCCTTAGGCATGAAAGTGCCTTTCCCAAATGTTTACTGAGATTTTTTTCTATTTCTCAAGAATGAGAGTGCTTAGTCTCACCTCCTGGTAAAATGAACACTTATGATGTTCTTCCTAAATTCATTCCCACACATGGTGTCATCGTCAGAAAACTAGAGGAAATGAGGCTTATTCCCTTAATTTGTAATAACCATTTTATCATATTTTCCCAGAGACAAAAATCTTGTATCTAGATTGTATGACCTTGGGTTACCCTACCATAAGCCTCAATTTCCCTCAGTTTCTTGGATGATTAACTTATACTTGCTTCACAGAGTCCTGGTCAAGAGTAAGTGAAGAAAAAAAAATGAAAGAGTAAGTGAACAGTGCATGTGTATCCAGCACACAGCATTCAACAAAAGTCAGTGCAATGAAGGTCAGTTTTGTCCTCATTCTCTGCTTGGTATTTAAATGACAAGACTTCTTTCCAATCCTCAGCACATGTTCCAAGAACTTCCACGTAGCTGTTTCTCTGTTAGTCCCGCCTGCCCTGGACAGCCTCTTTGATTCAGAGGTCTTGGTGGTCCCTTCCCGGCTGTCTCCTAATTATCTGTATCAATTAGCTGGAACTTCAAAGGGAGGATCCAATGGCTAGGGCCTTGTCTTTAAAGATCTTGCCAGAAATGAATTAATAATATGATCTATCTGATCACCAATATCCTGAGAGTGTGGATGGGGACAGCTTCATGGGCTTGCGACTTGTGCAGTTGCACAGGGCCCCGCATTAAGACGGTTTGGCTCAGTGGATAGAGCATCAGCCCTAGGACTATAGCATCCTGGATTCAATTCCAGTCAAGGGCAAGGACAAGTTCCTCAGCTGCAGGCTCATCCAGGGCCAAGGTGCGTGCAGGAGGCAACCAATCGATGTGTCTCTCTGTGTGCCTCTCCCCCTTCCTTCCATTCTCTCTAAAAATCAATGGGGAAAAATATCCTCGGGTGATGATTAACAAACAAAAAAAGAATAGGCTGTAGGAAAGAAAAGGGTAGAAGCAGGAAAAACAGCTAGGATGCTGTTGATATATACAAGGTGAGAGATGATGTGGCAAATGACACCAAAGAAGAGGCCAGTTAGACTCCATTTACCTGATGCTGCAGCACAGGTCACCAGGCACAGGCCTATCTATGGCAGTGTCCTTGCCAGCCGGCTTTGTGCCCACCCCTGGTTCCTGCCCAGTTCCCATGCTGGCTGCCTGCTTTACACTACATTTTCTTATAAGAGCAGGTGTTTTTCTCTTCTTGCCTACCCTTTTCCTATGGTCCCCCCAAAAAACTGTATACAGTAGCAAATGGGATTCTCCAAAAGAAAATCAGATGTTGTCACAAAATCTGGATCCCCCACAAAGGAGAAAATGAGCTGCTGAAAGAAGGAAGGAAAGAAGGGCCCGACTCAGGTCATGCATCTTCCATATTAGGTCACTGCAGTTGGGGCTCACTATACACTCCCTACGGTCTCTAATTAAGTAACGGATGTGAACGTTGACCCCCCTCCTAAAATCTGTATGGGTGTGCAGGATAAAATCGACTAAAGTTTTTGTATATACAAAACGCATCTAAAATATCTTTAAAACCAACAAAATACTTTGCTCAACTCTCCATAAGGAAAAAGGAAAGACTAATTTTTTGAACTTTTTATTAGACTTACATCTAAATTTGTACAATTCTCTCTGGTTAAGCTGGCAAATGAAAAAAATATATATCATCACTATTTAGTTTTCAGGTAATCAAACAGAAAACTCAACCGGCCTGGCTAAAAATAACACGATACAACTACGGGTGAGTGCAATACCAGTCAGTTACAAGTATGCAGTGCCTAATCTAGATTTCTCGAAGAATACTCCCTGCTTTTCAGCATGCTCAGAAATGTCTCTGCCACGACAGAGCATGGATGCTACCCATCCCCAGCCTGAAGGGCGCTGCCAGCTACTCACCTTTTTCTGAAGAACATTGATTTTCCTTTCCTTCACTTCTAACATATCCTTCATGTCACGGATCTCCCCGGCCAGCGTCCCCTTCTCTTCCGTGAGATCTTGCAGCTGTTTTGTTTTTTTATTGAGAAAAGATTCTTTCTCTTCCAGGCGTAATCTCAGCGCATCTACCTGAAACCAGGAAGAAGAAAGAAGGTAGTGGTTTCAGGCCAGAGTCATCAGGAGGCATCAGTCAAGCCCCGGGAGGGGGTGGGGCGCAGCAGGCCTTCTGAGCACAGCGTGGTCACACCACTGCTCATGAGCATCTCGATGCCAAGTGTCTATCAGTCTGTGTCTACCTTAAAGTCCCGTTGCCTGTGTATCTGAACAGTGATACATTTTTTAATGTAGGCTTTTTTATGAAAGAAGATGTTATGAAAGAGTAGTGTGTCTCCGTGATGGCCAGGGAGGGTATAGCGCTCAACGCAGCAGCATCTGCCAGGAACCTGGAGAACACAGTGAGCCACGCCCAACACCTGGAAGGAACACTGACATGGAGAAAAACACTCCTAAATTAGAAGAATACAGCCCTGCCAGCATGGCTCAGTGGTTGAGCGTTGACCTATGAACCAGGAGGTCATGGTTCGATTCCCGATCAGGGCACATGCCCAGTTTGCAGGCTGGATCCCCAGAATGGGGCTTGCAGGAGGCAGTCGATCAATGATTCATTCTCTCTCTCTCTCTCTCTCTCTCTCTCTCTCTCTCTCTCTCTTCCCCTCCCTTCCTCTCTCTGAAATAAATAAAAATATATTTTAAAAAAAAGACATTTTGCCAAAAGGAAGTAAATGCTGCTAGAGGGAGAAAATGTGGAAATGACACCCACTTGTCAGCTTTATGAAAGACTACTTTCCAAAGGATAAGGATAAAAAGAGACAAAGCATCCCAAAAATGCCTATTTCTACTTTACCTCAAAAATTAGATTATTACAACCCCTGCTTTTCAAATGTCAGTAATAAAATGAAGAAATGTATGCTTTATTTTTTTCCGAAGACCACGTGTAAAAAAAAATTGGAGTGAAGGAAGATTTTAATCCTCACTCATACCCGGAATTTGATAGGCAGTAACTACATCGACCATCAGGAAATAGTGCTGAAGCCTGTTAGTTATATTATCAAAATAACCAGGGAAAACGAATTAAAAGTTTGTCTTGGGGAAGAAGAGATGGGACAGGGATAAGTGGGGCTGCTGCATCTCTCAGCAAAGTGTGCTCACTATACTAAGAGCAAGAAAAAGTTGATGAAAAGGGGAAAAAAGACAAAAGTTTTTTAAAAAAAAAGGATGCAGGAATGCCATAATGAGCCACAATAAACAGCAACGTAAATACTATGAGGACAGAGTCAAAGGCCTAACTTGGAACAATGAAAAGAGATCATGAGGTGTCAGGCTGGTTCTGCCTCTATCTGGCTGTGAGGATGGGGACAAACAACTCACTCCCCCCACCCAGCCTTTGAGCCTCAGTTTCTTCATTTGTAAAACCAAAAAGTTGGAATAGAGTGCCTGACATTTTAGGATTTTTAACACAGGAATCAAGCTTAGGTACAATACATCATGAAAAAGGTGATGATATGAGAAAGAAAACAATTATTGGGGTAGAATCTCCATTTCTTACACCTTTCCAAGAGAGGTGTGCCCAACTGTGACCTTCCTAAAGGTCAAAAGTGATGAGGAGGTGAGTGAGTAGAGTTTTCCCAGTTTCTGTCCCTGAGAGGAGGATGAAGCTGGGAGGTCCCAGCAAGGGAAAGGGTGACAACAAGAGCTTGAAGTCCAGTGGAGACCCTGACTGCAGTGTGGAGAGGACGGGTATCGGTGACTGCAGAGGTAAGAACTGCAGACTCTTCAAACATCTGCTCTTCCCACATAATTACCATAGAGATCTAGGGGCCAGGAAGGTGGAGGGGATGCTTGTGTCTGGGGATCTTCCACGAAAATTGATTCCAGTTGCACTGAAGTTTAAACATGGAGATTCTCAAGTGACCTATCTTTGTTTAAAGTTATCTTCACCTACCAATCTGGAATAAAATCAATACTTGTCTTTGGATTTTCATCGTATCAGGTAGAAAAGAAATATTTTTTATACATAAAGAATGGCATTTGTGGGTTCCTTGTACATTGGCAGCGCATGCTGAGCAGATTAGGGCAGTGGTTATATGTAAGGGCTTACGCTCAGTTGTGGAGACTTGAACACAGGCTGACCAGGACTCCGTGTGAATCTGAGAGGAAACTGTGGTCCCATTAGCCCTGCATTCCAGCTATCAAAGATGGGTGGTCTCTATCAGGACTAAAGGAAATACCCAATATCCCAAACTGTGATATAAATCAATTACAATATGGGAGGTAGTGAGTGGTGCTGACGAGGGCTTAGAAAAGAGACTCTGTACTGATGGAGAAGACACTTAGCATGTGTAGCGTCTTCTCACCATGCATGGCCTATCAGTGCCCAGCTGCATCTTCCTGAGCCCAGAAGAGATAAAAATAAACAACCCTGGCTGTAAGAATTTTCCTCCAAGAATAAAACAGAGCAGGAATGGTCGTGATCAACACACTACTCATAACACCCAAATTCTACATGGCAGGAGGACTCTGTGCCAGCTCAGGTCTTCTGCTTAGGAGTTTATTTTCCATGTGCCCGAAAGCATGTACTTAGCTTCAAAGGAATTTGAATCGTGCCCTTCAATCACCTTCACTCTATCTTTACAGCTTTGCACAGTCTCCTACAATCAAGAAACAAAGCTTAAGGGCCTTTTTTTTTTCTCTTAAGACAAAACTTTGACCTGAACTGCATCCAATTCTCAACCAACATTAGCCCCGTTTGCAGTAAGCAAGTATGACATCATTTCTAAAGTCAAATTTTAACTTCCAGATGGTGCAAAACCGCAAGCAGACGCACGGGCCTTCTGATGCACAGAAGTTTAAATACAGGGAAGATCAGGCAAGAAAGAATAGAGTCTATTAAAAATTGGAATATGTAGTTTCAAACTGGGTATCAATGAGTAGGATTAAAGTCGCCCTCACTAATATTTGGACTTCACTCAACAGTGTACATTGGTCAAAAAGAATCAGAAAGACCTTGAAGTTTAGATTATAGTCCAACATCAGGTAGAGACATAAAAGTTAAAATGTTAGAGAATATGAAATACTTTTCTTTGCCTCTTCACTCAACACCAAATAATTTTAAGGGCCCTTGACTCTCTCTCTTAAACTTTGGCAGTTGACTCAATAATAAAACTTGGCAAAGCAAAAAGCACTATTATTTCCCAGAAAGAAAAAAAAAATTGAACTGTATGATATAGTCAGTGCATAAAGACCCATAGGTTCAGTTTCCAATTTTTACATCTGACTCAACTGCATGGGAACTAGTCACCTAATGTTAAAAGTAGGACAATCTTTTCATTTTAGGAGAATTACTCATTTCCTTCTGATCCAATTATGTGTGTATTTGTGTGTGTGTGTGAGAGAGTGTGTGCGCTCACGCGTGCGCGCTTAAGACCATATAACATATGAAAATTTAACCTTTTATCTGGCAGTATAAAACACGAAACATTTGTTATCACTTCAGTTCCAGGTAATAACTTGAAAGAAAAGGACCATGGCAACGAAATTGGCAAAAATTGCCAAAATCGGAGTTAAACATTATTAATCTTCATGTCAGCACCCAGGAATTATAACCAGCTCCAATGGTGAGGTATGTTTGGAGAAGTTCTGTACATCAGGCTCCCGACCTTGCTGCCATATTTTACACGGGCCTTCAGAAACGGCTTTAATGTTGTGACAAAACACTAAGTGCTACTCGATGTGCCATAAATAATTTTTTTTAAATCAAACGGTTCATTCCAATGACTACAGCAACACTTGAAAAAAAAAGAAAGAAACACTTGAGAGAGAAAAGGGGGCCACTTGAAATTTTTCACGGATTAAATACCACTTAGTTGACAACGCTTCGGGAATTGAATAAACATGGTATCGCAAAGAACAACTTTCAAAGAAAATGAAGCTGGAACACTCACAAAAGCTCCCGATACAGTTTTCTTTCACATTCAAAGTTGAGTGTGTTTGTTTTTCCTAATAGTAGACTTGGGTTAAGGGTGTATTTGAATTTGATTCAACTTGCAATCATTCAAATGGGAGTCAGCTTCGAAGTTGGAAGGATGCATAGTGGACACAGCCTCCAAAGACACAAACACTTAAAAATACCCTAAAATGTAAAACTTGCTGTGGGAGTAACCACTACTTCTCACTCTCATCCAATTTTCCTTTCCTTCCTGAACACAGGGACGGTCTCCCTTGCAGGAAGATGGGGCCATTTGTCTTATTCATGAAATAGAAACAGAAGCGGCACACCTCGCTTCTCCATGCTTCCCCCTCCTCACTCTGCCCAGTCCTCAGAGACCGTGGAGGCTACATGTTCAGGATGGTGGAGCTACAAGACAGCAGAACCTCCATAAATCTGGATCCTCAAGAGACCACAAGAAGGAGGAGCATCCCCTACCTTCCACCCACCAATCCCCAACACCCAACCTGGGTTGTACTTACAATATGATGCACTGAACTACTAAAAAATTATTATTCTTATAATTTCCCCTGTTTTTGTTAAGAGGTGGGCACCTTACAAGTAGAAAGATTTGTTTCTCTTTCAGATTATCATAAAACTGAAAGAAATAGGGCTGCTGTACCTCCCTCTACTCCTTCTACGTGTACAATCGCAACATCTACTTTCTCCTCTATTTTCCCCCCAAATCCAAAAAGAATGGAAAGGACAGACAGCCAAGAGCAGCGCTAAAAGGAAGAGGTAGCAGAACCCTGGGGAATGGACTCAGAGGTTAAAGTTCAAGACCTTAGGCAGTGGTTCTCAACCCTCTAGCCCTTTAAATACAGTTCCTCATGTTGTGACCCAACCATAAAATTATTTTCGTTGCTACTTCATAACTGTAATGTTGCTACTGTTATGAATCGTAATGTAAATATCTGATATGCAGGATGGTCTTAGGCGACCTGTGAAAGGGTCGTTCGACCACCAAAGGGGTTGCAACCCACAGGTTGAGAACCACTGCCTTAGGGAGAAAAGAGACAGAGATTGAAGAGGAAGAGTCCCCTTAGGCCCACGGGCTTAAACTTCAGTTTGTAGCGATAAGTGGCTCAAGGGGACAAGTCTGTTTTGCAAAAGTCTCTGCATTACAAATATATGTGTTCAAGCAAATCATGGAAATGACCAGGGACTTACCCACAGGCCTTCCAAATGCTGAGAACAAAACTAAGGTGTTATGAGCAAAATGAGGATAATAACAGTACCTCCTTCATCAAGTTATTTTGGGGATTAAATTGAATAACATGTAATGCACTTAACACAGTGCCTGGCACCCAGAAACACTCAATAAATTTTTGCTATTGTTATTATATTTTATTATTCCACTTTCCACAGTCTCCAAGCCAGTGATTTATATACTGTAGGAATGCAATAAAGGCTGCTAATCAACAGCCCTCAGGAAAAGTGGAGAACCAGCAAATAAGGTTTTGTGCTCTAACATGTACCAGGGTGTTATATTGTCTGTCATTTACTTTAAATTATTTCAGCATACCCTGTATGATATGGGTGTCTGTGTGGAGGGGTGTCTGGGTGGGTGGGTGTATTTCTCAACAGGGAATAAATCCTCCACGGTAGTTAATTAGCCTTTGAAAGACTTTAATTAAAAGCTGACATGCCAGAGTCAGCTACCAAAAGTGCCTCGATATTCTTTATATTGATGAGCACCTGAAATTTGGTCAATTAGCATAATTGGTGTGAGGAGTGATTTTTCCTTGCTGTAGTGAGTGGTGTTTGAGATGTGTGGATTGCCTGGAAATGCTGCACAGGCACTTGACTCTTCCAGGAACGAGATTTCAGGCAGTGTATCCAATGGAATATGATGCAAGCCACGTCCATAATTTTAAACTTTGTAATAGCCACATTAGAAAAGTTAAAATGGGGTAAAATTAATGTGTATTTAATCTAAACTACTATCTCCAAAATGTTATTACTTAAGATGTAATGAGTATGAAAAAATTACTGGCATTTTATTTTGTATTGTCTTCAAAATGCAGCACTTATGTTACGCTTTCAGCATATCTCAGTTAGAACCAGCCATAGTTCAGATGCTCAGTGGCCTCATGCAGCTCATGGCTACCATACGGGGCAGTGCAGGTCCATGGCTAGTAAGCCCAAAAGTTTCAATCCTTCGATTTCTATCTCCTCTGACCCAATAGCAAACAAGATTGTCTGAGACCTGCCATAGGAAATACCATCACACCGGCCTAATGTGAACCTTCTGTGGCCTCAGAAGGACAGAGAGCTTCAAGGAGCACAGCTGAACAACTCTAATGGAAAACCTGGAGGCAAGATCATGGGCAGGAGTCCCAATGCCTTCCCTTCTCCAACCATCAGAGGCCACTGACCTCGACCAAAGAAAATCAAATAAGTGTCAATGAGCTAATGGGCTTGGTGACTCAGCTAGCGTGATCTCTTTGGAGTCTTGTTGAAAAGAAGAGTTCAGAATAATCATTGCTTTTTAAAAGTTCTTTCACCTAATCTCAAATTATAGCAAAAGTTGCCTTTCAGAAAAAAAAATGTCCTTCAGTCGCTATATCATAAAATAATGCTATTAGATGAGGGTGTGTGGGACTCTTATCTTATGCTTGGGTTATGGCCTTCTCTTCTTTGACATTTGTAGCTATTTTTACTTCAGAGTTCTCTTCTCTGTAGGTACTCTTGTCAACTAGAATTATTAACTTATTCATTTAAAGAATATAAAGGTTAGATTTTGTGTCAGACATTGTTCTAGTTAGAGATACAGCCTTTTAGCAGGTTCTAGTCTTAGAGATACACCTTAGAGAGAGACCTGTTCAAGTCTATGACTTACTGAACACACATTTGTAAAATTGGGAGTGGGGTACAGCAAGTTTTTATTATGTCAATATCATTAGTAAACAAGATTTTTAGGATATGATGAAAGTAATACAAATATAAAATATAAAAACTTTTGTAAAAAACTGCACTGACAAAAGACTAATTTGTGGATGTCTGTGCTTATTAGTGAAAATGTATATGTGCATGTTTGTGTGCATATGAAATAATAAAATTCATGGTTTAATGAATATCTATAAGCTAAAATCTATCCTGATATTCGACAAAATGGTTTATTTAACCGAGGGCTACCCTCGACTGTGTGATTTTGGAACAATGAATGACTTTATTGAGCTTTAAATAAGTTTGCTTTATACCTGCTCCACTGTGTTCAACATAATTTTGGATTCTAATAAATTTGGGTCTAAAAAAAGCTTTTTAATACTAATAAGTATGAACACATGATGTTTTTTTCTTTTAAAAATGTTTTCTAGCTTTGCCTAATAAAAAGCCTTAGAAAAAAGTGACCAATAGCAATGAGGACCCATGCCAAACACAAAATTTTAGGTCTATGGCAAGAAATATAGAAATGAGTATAGAACACCTCAGTGAACCAAATAGCAAGGAAATAATAAGGACCAAGTCTTCTTATTGGCCAAGGACCAGAGAATTTGGTGCTATTCTATGAACAGACACTAGTGGGCAGGAATGAAGGCTGGGACAGGTAGTAAGCTGCTGCAGGCAACCAGAGTAGAGGCCCTGGCAGCCACAACTAGGATGCAGGTGCTGCAGAGGGAGAATGTGGTTATGTTTGAGACACATTTTGAGATACAATCAAGATGCTGGTGGCAGGTGGGAAAGTTTATATGTACAGGGATAAAAGGAAGGAAGGAATCAAAGATAACTCCTGGGTTACTGGCTGAAGCAACTCCATAGGTAGTGGAATTATTGCCTGTGCTAGCAAAGACTGGGAGAATCAGACTTGGTGGTAGGAAATCAAGAGTTCAGTATTAGGTACATATAGGTTGAGATGCTAGAAAACATCCAAAGGGCAAACGGCTACATGATGGAATCTCCCGAGACAACAGAACTTAGACTAGAGTCTCACCTACATGAGAATGAGCATTCCTGTAATTATATCAATATTCCTCCAGCAGATGAATTAGGATAACTTCTCTGCGTTTACAGACTGATTCCCACTTAGATGCAGCTGCCTGAGATCAAGTTTGAAATCTATGGTAGTTGAATATAAAAGGGTCCCTGATTTTCAATCTTTAGTTTACAAGGTCTCTTCCCTCATAGTCCAGAGAAACAAGAGATTTGGTCATTACAATCATTCCCTTAAGCCAGTGGTTTTCAACCTTCCTCATGCCGCGACCCTTTAATACAGTTCCTCATGTTGTGGTGACCCCCAATTTCATTGTTACAAATTGAACATATTAAAGCATAGTGATTAATCACAAAAACAATATGTAATTATATATGTGTTTTCCGATGGTCTTAGGCGACCCCTGTGAAAGGGTCGTTTGACCCCCAATGGGGTCGAGACCCACAGGTTGAGAACCGCTGCTAAGCTCTTCCTGGCTGCTAGTTAATGCCAATGACGTGTTTACCCTCCTGGGGATCAATGCAGTCAGGAGAGGGATACTGACTGGGAAAAAAGGGATTGCAGGATCCCACTTCTGGGGCTGACCAGAGAAAAGTCCTAACTTACATTTTTAAAATATAAAATTTAGATAGCACAAACAGAAACAATAATGCCTGTATTATAGAGTGCTCCATCATTTACAATAAAACTTTCTGTTAAATTATAAATCTGTTCTCTTACACAATTTCAATTCAAAAAGTAAAATTCAGGGATATTTAGTATTGTATAGCCTCATGCTGTGCTTATGAAAGTTAAGTTACAATCACCAGCTTGTTAATAACACAGTTGAGATTTTCAGGTTGTAAAGATTCATTTTGTCTTACCTGCCTGTCAAAAAATTATACCCATGTCCCACATGCCACCTACTTGAGGCAAACAATGCTGGGTTATGAGTGCTTTGTATCACCTACAGGGAAGAATTCATATCATATGTGGGTTAATAATCCAGCCAACTTTATAAAGCCTGTTTTCATACTTAAGTTTTTGGCTACTTCTTACACTAAAATTAGGTGGTTTTAAGTGACTAGTCCAAAGTTCAAAATTTAATGTTCAGTTCTGTTCCAGCAAATTTCTGAAAACACATGGGAATTGTAACTCATGTGTTAATACTTAAAGTTTTTGTTAATAAAACTTCCAACACTAACCTTACCTCATTGAACTTACCTCACTGGTTTTTATGCTTACTATAAAACTATAGCTGTCATAATATTTTTGAATTACTACAAAAGGAAGTAAGCCATTCCAAAGTCAATGTTATTTTGCAACATGATGATAGTTATAAATTCAAAATACTTAAAACCAATTTGCAAAGCTATCAATCTTAGTGCCTCCTAACATTTGAAAAGCCCATCTTCAAGACATTTACTATTACAAAAACACAAGTTTAAGAAAACACTGTGTATCATTCATATTGCACTTTCACTTCAAGTAAGCACATTAAATCTGAACATGAACACTCATTTTAACATAAAATTTTAAAATATTGGTCCTGCTTAGATATTCCATGAACTTTCTGAACTATCACTGAAGGCCAAAGAACTGAAATCACTGATAATTTAGCACCAAGATTAAGTAATAATTTTGTGATCTCAAGGTCAGTGCTTTCCAATAAATCCAAATAAGTAACCTCCATCCAGGTATGCTTGACATATGTGTAAATGACTAACATGTTAGGGACTGTAGTCATTTTATTTTCAAAGAGAATTAAACCCATATTTTAGTCATATCTCTCAAATCAGGGCCGGTACTCCTGGAGGATGGGGAGCAGTGTTCAAAGATCCTTGAGTTTGCTACATGGATTGCTTTATGATGTCTTTTCTTTTGGATGATGACCTCAGAATTAAAAAGAACTTATTCTGGATGACGTAAATAACTCCTTAGAACCAAAGATTGTTAAGAGACTTCAATATCTGCCTTTGTGTTTGCACGTAAAATTCTTTTGGGGTGAAATGGAAAAAGCACAGAAGGACTTCTTATTTCTCTCCAAACATTATATTCCCTCCAATATACTGGCCATGGGACATCATGATGACCATGAAACAAGGGTGTGACATCACCATGGAAACAGCATCAGTGAGGAACGAGGTCATCACACACCACACCACTATGCAGACCTCCTGCGCTGGCACCTGTGCCGAGCGGTTGGCACCATATTCATATCAAGTGTAAATTTACGTCCAGCAAACACAGCCCTTTTCCATATAAATTTAATACCATTAATTTAAATTTTATAGGCTTTGACATTATATTTTCATTGAGTGTGTAATTTTTATTTGGTTTCATAGTTCTGTAAGGCCTATAGCATGCCTCGTCTTATCTTCATACCTAATTAAGTAACACAAGTAATAATTATTACATAAAGCAATCTTGGCTGTCTGCAATGTTCTTCTTATTATTTTTTCTTCTAAAAGGAATTTCTTCCCAAGTGTGAGACATACAGCCCTAAAATAAACAGTATTTGTCCTTTAAAAATCCTCCTGAGTGTTATGCAAAAAAGAAATGCAGAGTGACAGTGTGTTCCTCGATCAAGCCGACTTGGGAAATGCAGCTTGCTCTCCTGATTTATGGTACACATTAAGTAAAACTAAAGCAAAGATCTTACTTAACTTGATTTAACCACAGACCCCATATTTTTAAAGAACACATAATAATAACCTTCAAAGGTTGTTATGAAAGATTGTTCTCAAGTACCTGTTAGTCATCAGATGTTTAAGGCCCAGCATAGGTATGAAAGGTTTGAGGATGGTGAAATGCGGACACACCACAGGATTAGAGTCAGAAGACCTTGACTCAAAGTAAACTACATTCAGTCAAGCTGTCCTCCCTGGCTATCTGTGTGTTACGTGGTGTGCAGTGTGTCTTATGTCATCCTCAGGGCCACCTGTGAGGTAGGCATTGTTTACAAGTAAAAACCTTAAAGCTCTGAGAGCTTACAGGTAGATTGTGCTAAAGCCCGATCTTCTAGTTCAAGATCTATTCCACCAGCTTACATCCCAGTTCACTTTTGGCTCTGTGGGCACCTGGGGTTGAGACCGTCGGGGAAGTCACTTGCTTCTTAAGGACTCGGCTATCTCCTCTATAAATTAACAACATTTTGTTCAATGACCTCTTCAGTAATCACCTACCCCAAACTTATATGATGTCAGGAGGTGAGTGATCCAGATACTAAAACATATTTTAAAGCTTTGTTAATTAAAACATTTTGGTATGGATGCAGTAAAAAAAAAAAAAAAAAAAAAAAAAAGCAGACAAAGTCCAAAATAGATTCACATACTTAAGGAAATTCAGTATAGGATAAAAGTGGCATTTAGATTCAGTAGAGAAAATACAGATTATTCAATTAATAATGGCTCAAAACTGACTATGGTAATGGTATCTTACCCTTTCTGGTATTATTTAGAAAATAATAATAAAGGTAACCTTACTTAATTCCTTATGACAAAAATAAATTCCTAATAAAGAGTTAGATATGAAAAAATTAAACCATAAAAACTGTAAAAGAAATTATGAAGTACGTCTTACTTTTGAAACACAGAAGTCCTACCTAAGCAAGAGAAAATGCTTGGGTAGCATAAAGGAAAAGATAGACAAAATTAAATACAAATTAAAATAATCTTTATGAAAAAAGACAAAGGCAAATTGCAGGAAATTATGGCAAATGTTTCAGTATCTATAATATGTTTCTAATGTTTGTAAATGTTACAGTATCTATAATGTTTCTAAGTGGGAATATGAAAAGAATGTTTGCCTGAGTGTGCATAGAATATTTCTGAAAAAAACAAATAGGTAAATAAGAGTTTACTAGATATCTACTACATGCTCACTTGATAAGTGATAAAAACATGAATTAAATTACCAGGCTAGTTAATTCCCTTGTAAGCTAACAAGGCATCACACCAACTACTACAGGGAGCTAAGAGTAAGATAAATTCAGTCAGACCCAGAGCTCCCAGAAAATGAACTGATTAGCGGCATCTCCAAAGGACCCTCCACAGGGCAAACATGCTGCAGGTGGAGGAGACTATTCGTCCTGGAAGAGTTATTTACGGTGGTACATGTTATAGCTGCTATGACTTTTCATCTAATATACCAATACATTGTTGGAAGGCAGGAAAGAAAAATAGCTACAAGTAGGGGCTCTTAGCTAGACTCCTCACATGTTCCATCATTTACTGAGCATGATATAGAGAAAGATACAATCTCTCAAAAACTTCAGTTCCCCCCTCAATGAAATGAGGAGATTAATAGTACCAATGCCACAGGATTAACTGAATCAAGACTTGCAAGGTACTTTATAGAAATGTATTAAGAAAAAAAGTAGAATGAATCAATAAACAGTGGCTGCTCTTCAATAGTAAATAGTGATATAACTTATGATTACCATGATAAATTATATATTGTATGAGACATATATGAGTAAATGTAGTCATTGGTATACTATATGTTAATATTCTACCAGCTACCATAAAAACCTAGTCACACTGACAACAACGAAAACATAAGCTAACACCTATGGAGCAGTTTCATGGGGCCCATCAGCCCAATAACTTTGGACAAGTTATTTCTTTCCATTCTACAAGACCCAGAGCTACACAGCTTATATGCGGCAAAGCCTAGACTTGAGCACATGTCTGTCAAAATCCAAAGGGCCCGCTCGGAATATCAAGCTCAGAAGGAGAAAAGCATGGATGACAAACACAAGAGTGAAGAGGAACATGGGATGACACAACAAAAAAGGTAAAGTTACTAAAATTATAAGCGGTATCTTACCCTTTCGGGTATATTGGTAGTTATTATTTATAGTTATTATATATATATAATGTTTATTATGTATGTTTATGTTATATATAATCTATGCAATATTGTGCTTACGTTTTATATTAAATATTAAATTACTTAGAAGTCATCGCACAAAGATCACACAATAGGCCTTCCTTCCCCTGGCTGCTGGCATCGGTTTTCCTCCGGCACCCGGGACCCAGGCCTTTGGTCCGGCTGCAACAGAGAAGCCAAGCCTCGAGGCTAGGCTTCTCCCTCTGGCTGCAGTGGGGCTTGGCTTCTCTGCTGCGGCCGCAGCGAGGCTTGGCTTCTCCACTGCAGCCACAGCGGAGAAGCCAAGCCTCTTCAGTCTTCAGTCTTCACTCCTGCCAGAGCCTTCAGTCTTTGCTCCGCGCCTGCATATGCAAATTAACCGCCATCTTTGTTGGGTTAATTTGCGTAGTCGCTCTGATTGGCTGGTGGGCGGAGCGGAGTGACACCAATTTGCATGTTTCTCTTTTATTAGTGTAGATATCTACACTAATAAAAGAGAAAAATGGTAATTGGCATACGACCGCTACCCTTCCCATTGGCTAATCAGCATATCCTTATGCAAATTGACTGTCAGCCAAGATGGCGGCCGGCAGCCAGGCAGTTGGAAACGAACATGAGGCTTGCTTGCTTCAGTGAAGGAGAACTCCAACGTTCCCCGCCTGCCGCTGCCCGCCTCTGAGCTGGCAGTTTGAAACATTCTAACAAATATAGAAGGCTGGGATCTCAGAGCTGAAGTTATACATTGTTTCGATTATAGAACCGAAACAAACCAGATACGAAGCCTCAGAGCTAGAGCCAGAGCTAAAGCTGGCCCAGAATGAAAAAAAAAAAGAAAAAAAGGAGCGGTTGGGAGCTTCAATCAACAACTGCCAGCCTGAAAGCAGCCCTCAGCCCCTCACCCAGACTGGCCAGGCGCCCCAGTGGGGACCCCCACCCTGAAGGGTGTGTGACCAGCTGCAAACAGCCATCATCCCCTCATCCAGGCTGGCCAGGCACCCCAGTAGGGACCCCCACCCTGAAGGGTGTGTGACCAGCTGCAAACAGCCATCATCCCCTCATCCAGGCTGGCCAGGCACCCCAGTGGGGACCCCCACCCTGATCCAGGACACCCTTCAGGGCAAACCAGCCAGCCCCCAGGCCTCTATCCTATATAGTAAAAGGGTAATATGCCTCCCAGCACCGGGATCAGCGGAGCCGCGAGGCCTCCTGGCACCGGATCAGCGTGACAGGGTGCAGCGCCCAAACCCCCTGATCGGCCCTGCTCTGTGTGTGATGGGGTAGAGCCATAACCTCCCCATTGGCCCTGCCCTGAGTGTGACAGGGTGCAGTGCCCCAACCCCCTGATCCGCCCTGCTCTGTGTGTGACAGGGGGCGGTGCCCCAACTCCCCTATTGGCCCTACTCTGTGAGTGACAAGGGGGAGCTACTCAACCCCCTGATCGGCCCCACTCTGTGCGTGACAGGGGGGAGCTCCTCAACCCCCTGATGGCCCTGCTCTGTGCATGAGAGGGGGGAGCTCCCCAACCCCCTGATGGGCCCTGCTCTGTGCGTGATGGGGGGGGGCAGTGCCCCAACCACCTGATTGGCCCTGCTCTGTGAGTGACAGGGGGCAGCACCCCAACCCCCTGATTGGCCCTGCTCTGTGCATCACAGGGGGTGGCGCCGCAACTTCCCCATTGACCCTGCCTTGAGTGTGATAGGGGGCGGTGCCCCAATCCCCCAATCAGCCCTACCCTGAGCGTGACTGAGGGTGGCATCGCAACCTCCCAATCCGCCCTGCTCTGTGCATGACAGGGGGCAGCACCCCAACTCCCCAATCGGCCCTGCTCTGAGCCCGACCAGGGCTGCACCTAGGGATTGGGCCTGCCCTCTGCCACCCAGAAGCAGGCCTAAGCCAGCAGGTCGTTATCTCCCGAGGGGTCCCAGACTGCGAGAGGGCACAGGCCGGGTTGAGGGACCCCCCCTTCCCCCCCGAGTGCACAAATTTTTGTGCACCGGGCCTTTAGTATGCTATATAATTACATATTGAATTATATATAATACATTGTACTTATATATAATACATTGTATATAATATATATTACATTATTATTTATATATTATATTATTTCTATGTTATATTATTATAGCATATTATAATAATACTAGAGGCTCGATGCATGAATTTTGTGCAAGAGTAGGCCTTCCTGCCCTAACCAGTTTGGCTCAGTGGATAGAGCGTCGGCCTGCGGACTGAAAGGTCCCGGGTTCGATTCCAGTCAAGGGCATGTACCTTGGTTGCGGCACATCCCTAGTAGTGAGTGTGCAGGAGGCAGCTGATCGATGTTTCTCTCTCATCGATGTTTCTAACTCTGTATCCCTCTCCCTTCCTCTCTGTAAAAAATCAATAAAATATATATTTTTTTAAAAAAGAGTAGGCCTTCCTTCCCCCGGCTGCTGGCACCGGCTTCCCTCTGGCGCCCGGGACCCGGGCTTCCCTCGGGCTATCGGCAGGCACCCAAGACTCGGGCTTCCCTCGCAGCCCCGGCTTCATCTGGAAGGTCGTCTGGAAGGACTTCCAGTCTAATTAGCATATTATGCTTTCATTATTATAGATAAGACTAGAGGCCCGGTGCACGAAATTCATGCATGGTGGGGGCGGGGGGGGTGTCCCTCAGCCCAGCCTGCACCCTTTCCAATCTGGGACCCCTTAAAGGATGTCCGACTGCCCGTTTAGGCCCGAGCCCACCAGGCAGTCTAACATCCCTCTCACAATCCAGGACTGCTGGCTCCCAATAGCTTGCCTGACTGCCTGCCTGATTACCCCTAACCACTTCTACCTGCCAGCCTGATCACCCCCTAACCACTCCCCTGCTAGCCTGATCGACGCCTAACTGCTCCCCTGGCAGCCCGATTGCCCCTAACTGCCCTCCCCTGCCAGCCTGGTCACCCCCAACTGCCCTCCCCTGCAGGCCTAATCGCTCCCAACTGCCCTCCCCTGCAGGCCTGGTCGCTCCCAACTGTCCTCCCCTGCAGGCCTGATCACTCCCAACTGTCCTCCCCTGCAGGCCTGGTCCCCCCCAACTGCCCTCCCCTGCAGAACTGGGTCCCCCCCAACTGCCCTCCCTTGCAGGCCTGGTCCCTCCCAACTGCCCTCCCTTGCAGACCTGGGTCCCCCCCAACTGCCCTCCCTTGCACCGCCATCTTCTGTCCACATGGGGCGGCCATCTTGTGTGTTGGAGTGATGGTCAATTTGCATATTACCTCTTTATTATATAGGGTATAAATAATAACATATAATATATACTACCAAATTAAATCATATATTGTTGCTGCCATATATTACATATACAGTTGACCCTTGAACAACACAGATTTGGCAACTCCAGCCTGCACTGCCCTCCCTCTGCTGAAGCCCAGGGTGAGTGTCTATGAATAAAAATCCTGTGTCTGGCCGTTTAAAAAGAAAAGTGGCTTTGTCTCCAGCAGGTTGCTCTCTCCCTGGTGGATAAAAGCCCGGCCCCCTTTCACCTCCGGATGCTCTGTGGGCCGTTGATTCAGGCTCTGACGCTCTGGACTGGGAAGCCCAGCCTGCGTTCCAGGCCTCACTCCTCTGAGGAGAGACCACCCTGCCCCCCTGCAGCTGAGATATCCCTCCCTCCACAGCCTTGCCTGCCCCTGTGGGAGTGGGCCAGACCCTCTGGCCACCCGACCCTTCCTACCAGTCTTGAGGTGGTTTCGGCCCTTCCTTGTTTATAAGTCTCTTCTTCAGCTAGTCTTCAGTTGGTAATTCAGGGTGAATGTTCCCCAATTTCGTTTTGTTGCCAATTTGGTTTGGGGAGGAGGTGCAAGAAAGATCCACCTACTCCACCACCATCGTGAAACGCTCCTTAATAACATTTTCTTCTCTCTAGCCTCCTTTATGTTAATAATACATCACATAATGCAGGTACCATACAAAATATGTGTCAATCAACTGTTTGTTATTGGTAAGGCTTCTGGTTAACAGCAGGCTCCTAAGTTAAGATTTTGAGGAGCCAAAGTTACATGCTCATTTTCAATTCCACAGGGAGTTGGTATCCCCATGGAGTCTACCATATGTAATATATGACCACACATATCAGCTCTGTCCTCCATCTATGTCTAAAATTCCCTGAACAAAAAGTTACCAACAAGAAAACCCTGCAAAATTCTTCCTACAGGGTATATACCACTCCCTCCATATAGTCTTACAATGTGAGGTTTCCAGTTTGGCCAAGTATTTACTACTGAAATGATTTTTGCAGATTTGATTTTTAAAATAATGAATACACTCTTCCTATCCTAAGATATTCAGAAGCATCTTTTACACACACAAATAGCTGAAGGAAAGAAAAGTTTACCACTAAAGTTCCATTGCAACACACCCCACCAGGGTGTTAAATTTAGGAACACTCTTTAGTTTTAAGCCAAGTTGAGGCTTCACATCACCGGCTTTGAGGAAGAGCATAAATGATTCTGAAATGGGTGGTAACACTAAACCCTGTGCAAATTTACCTTGGCCAAAGCAAGCAATTGTTCCTCTGTTGGGACTTGTTACAGACTCTTCCAACTTGGAAGCATTTTGTTACTAAGGAATAAACATGGAGCTGCAAATAAAATAAGCTCTAGGAGTGAAAACTAATTAAGTCAGAAGCAAGAACTGCTATGAAGTTTAAAATATTAAAGTCATGCTACATACATTCTTTGGCTCTTTTTTTTTCCTTATAGAAAAATGAATAGCCATCCCTTTCTGGTTCACCATCATTGCTCCTAAAAATATTTACTGTGATCATGGCACTATTATGCCATAGAAAATTTTGGTAGGGAAAATCTGTTTCATCTTGCAAGTTCCCTGTGCGTAAGTAAATCAATTTACTGCGTAATGATTCAACAATATTCTATTGTGTTATTCTTGCGGCAGTGGTTTCTTTGTTTAGAGTCCTACAACTTTATGAAAGAAATCACAAGCGAACTGCTTGAAGAGTAACAATTAGTGACTGGGAGTTCCCACCATTTTCACATGTGAAAATAAGGGGGCTGAATTCACTGATTCAGTTCCAACTTTACTATTCTACTAGAGGCCCAGTGCAGGAGATTCATGCACTGTGGGGGGGGGGGGGTGCGTCAGCCCAGCTTGTGCCCTCTTGCAGCCCGGGACCCCTTGATTCCCCCAGGGATCAGGCCTAAGCCAGCAGTCAGACATCCCTCTTGCAGTCTGGGACCACTCACAGCTTACTACCTGTCTGCAACAGAGGTGGGAGAGGCTCCCACCACCGCCGCTGTGCACAACAGCCATGATCCATGCTTCTGGATGAGCAGTGCTCCCCCTGTAAGAGCATACTGACCACCAAGGGGCAACTACTGCATTGAGCATCTGCCCCTAGTGGTCAGTGTTCGTCATAGCGACTGGTTGTTCTGCCACTCAGTCAATTTGCATATTACACTTTTATTATATAGGATTTGGTTAGTTCTTATTCTACAACACTGGAACCCATCAAGCCACCCACAAATGAAGGGACTGTTGTTTCTGAGTAGCATGATATCCTTTAAGCAAACTTGGTCACTAGGCATTTACCCATTTAAATAATAAGCATTTTCAGTTCGATCTAAGAGGAGACACAGACCGCACATTGCATTGCATTAAGTCTTGCAAACTGAGTGTCTTGGATAAAAAATAACTAAAAATCATAGTCCCACCTTTAACAATTACCCACTTTACAGAGAAGAGGGGAATGTGCTGACAGCAGCCTATCTAGCTGAAACACAAGAAAACCCAGAAATGAGAGAAGTCATCAAAAAGGAAGTACTGTCTGAGCCAGAGTGGGGAAATATGTCTAGAGACTACAACTCTCTGATGATGGAGAAACCAAATGCACCAAGCAAGCTCTACTGGGGATTCTTCGGAGTGTGGCACTCTATTGCATTTCAAAGACAAGCAAGTTTTCACAGACGACACGATGAGTAAGGATGTTGGGAGGGCAAATATTGCCAGACTCCTTTATATCCACGCAGAATTGGAGTCTTTTAGAAACTGTCATATTAACCATGTTGTCCCAATATCTTCTGTAGATTTAGAAGTGGAGCCCCAGGACGGTGTTCCTTCCCTCCTGAGGAAGGCTTCTGAAACTGCTCAATGCCAGCACCCCACTTCCCTCTTCTCTGTGCCCTTTACTTAATTGCCCAGACTTACTCTCCTTTCCTCCTCCCCCTTCCCTCTCTTCTACACCGCAGCCCCCTACTGACCTGGAGGACAGGCAAAATGCAAAGTCAGACCAAGATAGACTAGAAAAATATTCTGAAATTCGGATAGCTTCCTCTGGAGAAAAGGTGGTCTCAAGCAGAAGGGAACCAGCAATTATAAACATTTATTGGATTAGAAAAAAATTAAGGAATCTACCTAAAGATTTCTCCAACTTTTTCCAGGACCCTGCTGGGTTCACAAATGAATTTAATTTATCCATTAGAACATGGGATCCTGGCTATTCTAACCTATTCCAAATAATATAAATACAGGTTGCTGGGAGCAAAACAACAGAGTTACTGAATAGGGTTGTCTGGGAAATTGCTGTGGAAGCATTTAATTTTATTGTGGAAAGCCAGGTCACCTTAAGAAGGGCTACAGAAAACTAAAATGGGATTTAGAAAGAGAAAGGATCAGTAATGAGCATAGGGATGCTCTAAGGACTATGAGAAGGCATTTGCCCTTCTCCTTACTAATACTTTAGGAGAAATTGAAATTACCATCTAAGGTCCTTGTAGATAACTAGGAATGCTTTATCTGTTCTTAAACATACCAAACTAAGCTGACTTCTCCCTTGGAGTAAAGCTTCTGCACAAATGGTAGGGATATCTAATCAACCAATGTCTGGTCAATTTGTTGTTGTTTTGATCTTCACCTAAGGATATGTTTTTATTGATTTTTAGAGAGAGAGGAAGGGAGGGGGAGAGAGAGATCAATTGGTTGCTTCCCATACACTCCCCAACCAGGGATCGAATCTGCAACCTAGGTATATTCCCTGATCAGGAATCAAAACCATGACTCTTTGGTGCACGGAATGGTGCTCTTACCAACTGAGCCAAACTGGCCAAGGCCAATGTCTGTTTTTAGGTCAACACCTGTTCTCTTCCAACTAGGGAATGGTACAGGGCAATATATAATTTTGCTAATCAAATCTGCCCCAATTCACCTGACAGCGTGAGATCTCCTTGAAACCAATGATGTCCACACATCCCTTTTCCAGAAGGGTGACATTTATTTAGAACTAAATAAGTCAGATACTGAACCAATCGGGAAAATAGCAATTTTAAAGGAACCTCCACAAGAGGAAATTCATCTTAAGACTGACTGGACATTTGTTACAAGATGTTCCAATGCAACTTTCTTTTTTTTTCAGTCACCAATATCCTTTATGCCCGTACTGGAATTAAGCCCTTTATACAAGATTACCCTATAAAGGGGGTTTTCATTCCATGTTCAAGTCCCTGTAACTCTCCTATCCTTCCAGTAAAGAAACCCAAAGGCAAACAATGGAGATTTCTACAGAATCTTGGAGCTATAAATAATATAGTTAGTTATCCCCAGAATGGTTCCAAATCCACATAACTTATTATCAGCTATTCCTGTGGACTGTCAATGTTTTACAATGATAGATTTATGTAGTGCCTTTTTTCAGCATTCCTGTAAAAAAAAATGACAGAAATAATGCTTTGCTTTCCCCTAGGAAGATCACAAGTTTACCTGGACAGTAATGCCCCAAAGATATACGGAGAGTCCCATCTATTTCTCATAGATACTAAAAGCGTATTTGAATGGTGTTAAATTTTCCAGAGATTTTACTCCAATCCAATATATTTACTTTACTTTTATGCTCTAGAACATATTAGACTCCTAAGAGGACACAATTAACCTATAACAACAGACATAGGGTATCAAAAGACGAGCCTCAAATCTGTTTACCCCAGCTAAAATACCTTGGTTATTTACTATTTAAAGAGGGGTTACTAATTATCCCTGAAAGACTAAGAGAAATAATATCCTTTCCTCTTCTAAAAACAAACAAACAAAAGATAGCTTAAAGCAGGGGTGGGCAAACTTTTTGACTGGAGGGCCACAATGGGTTCTTAAACTGGACCGGAGGGCCGGAACAAAAGCATGGATGGAGTGTTTGTGTGAACTAATATAAATTCAAAGTAAACATCATTACATAAAAGGGTACGGTCTTTTTTTTTTTTTAGTTTTATTCATTTCAAACGGGCTGGATCCGGCCCGTGGGCCGTAGTTTGCCCACGGCTGGGAGGGTTCTTGGGTCTGACTGGTACAGTAACCAGTTAGACCCAAGAACCCTCTAAGCTTTGCTACCTTCTTTGTAGAATAAATACATCCATGATTGCATTTAGCTTTACTGACAATGTTCTTGTTTCTAGGAATGGTTTATAGAAAACTCCTATTGATAATGCTGGCTTCATTTAGTTTACAGATGGATCTTTGCAAGATGAACAGAGATGTTACTGAGCTGGATATGCAATAACTTCCATGGTGGACATAAGTGATGATTCGTATTCACCTGAATAAGATCTGCCCAACAAGCTGAATTAATTTTTCTAACTCGGGCTTGTCAACTGGCCAAAAATCAAATAGGCGATATTTGCACTAATAGTAGCTATGCACTTGGTATAACTCACAACTTTAGAATGTTGTAGAAGCAGTGAGGCTTCTTGACTTTCAGGGCAGCCCATAAAGAATGAAAAATAGGTTGCAGAATGATAAGATGTCATACAAAAATTAAAACAATTGGCAATTATCAAAATTCTAGGACATTCTAAAGCCACCACCATGA
Organism: Myotis lucifugus; assembly: GCF_000147115.1. Classification (NCBI taxonomy): domain Eukaryota; kingdom Metazoa; phylum Chordata; class Mammalia; order Chiroptera; family Vespertilionidae; genus Myotis; species Myotis lucifugus. The sequence goes on from NW_005871131.1 coordinate 3,275,350, forward strand.
AAGCAAAAGGAAATTGTATAGCTGATGCAGCAGCTATACAGGCAGCATTAAACAGCCAAATTACCCAGTCCCGAGAATGATCCTTGCTTGCTATTGATTTCATAAAATACTCTCTTTTACAGTTCCAACAGACAGCTACAAAAGAAGGAAAGTGAATATGGCAACAAAAAGGGGGACCTTTGACAATTAGATATGATTTGGACCCAATCAGAAACCAATCTTACCTACAGGGGCTTAATTACCAATATGTGAATATGCACATGAGCTAGCATATTAGGGGTCCTAAAAGGATGATTTCATGGAGTAAACAATATTACTGGAAACCTTTTCCTGCTGTAGCTCGTAAAGTGTATAGCAGATGTTCTATCTGTCCAAAATATTACCCTGGAAAATCACTCCACAGGTCCCAAAGACATTTCACACTTCCTTTACATCCATTTGAGGTATCACCATCTCAAAAATACAAATATGTGTTAGTTATGAATTGTATGGGTTGCGGCATTCCCTTGTAGGAGAGCAACTGCCTTAATGGCAGGTAAATTATTATTGGAAAAAATTAATTTCCAATTGGGGGATTCTCTCTGAGTTATGCTGACTTAGGGACTCATTTCACTGGGCAAATAATGCAATCCATTTGTAATGTTTGATCTATTTTATAGCATTTTAATTGTGCCTATCACCCCAGTCCTCTGTGGATTGATGAAAGGTACAAATAGTACAATTAAAACCCAACTAGGTAAATTCTCAGAAGCTTTCAATCTCCTTTGGTCCAAGGTTCTCCCTATAATGCTCCTCAACCTGAAATCTACTTATTTTAATAAACACATAGCTTTTTCCACATTAAATAATCACTGGTCACCCTATGCATCTGGATATGCACATGAACCAACCTTACTAAAAGGAGAGATTCTGTATTATTATCAAGGACTTATTAACCAGCTTAAATAGTTTGATAAATTAGCTGATTCATTTCACAGTGTGTTCATGGGAGAGGAAGATTTCAAAGACATCAACTTACAACCAGGAGATTTTGTCAACTGGAGAAGACATAAATTAAAGACTCTCTCCAACACTGTTGGAAGAACCTTATCAGGTTCCCACTGTGAATGGACATCTGCCCTTATCTCTGACATTCACCTCTGCCTTCAGCAAGCAAAGACTTCTTGCGGATGAGAAGCTGCCGACATCAGAAATAGACAGCTATCCCAATGGACAAGGTCTGTATACCTACAAATTGTTATTGAACTAAACACACACACACACACACACACACACACACACACACATTTGTTTGATTGTTTCTATCTGTCTTCTGATAATATTAGTCATAATAATGATTATACTTGATCTTTGATTTTTCTCAAACCTTGTGTATATAACCCGACTGTTAATAATTGCTGACAGTATATAAGTTTTGTATTATTAATAATACTTTTTATGGGTTTTCCATTGAAATTTAGAAGGAATATTATTGCAAAGAAAAGGGGTGTGTGTGTGTTGGTTTATTTTAAATTTATTTTTATTTATTTGTTTCTTTTTCTAGGGATATGTGTGTTTTTAAAAGAAATTAAAAGTAAGTAGTTTGTCCTAATAAGTTGGTTAATTCTGAATGAGTAAAAAGAGACAAACTAAGAAGAACTAGGGAAGTTATAGGAGGTTAATAGAAAAAGAATATTGAAGAGGGAATTTTATGTATAAATGCTAGAACCCAATTATGGGAATGTGCTTACTCCCTAACCTAACAAGGACTACTGATTGTATTAATTCAGATGGAAGCTGACGTGGATATGAAAATATGGCCTCTAGAATTACTACTGAAGCACAGGAAATGGGCTTATGAGACTCTTACTGTGTTCCTGGCCTTGGAAGTTTTAGTTGGTAATTGTAATTTACAGCATTATGTTCTAACAGCCTTGTCCCCAAATAAACCCTAAGGTTACAGTTCTCAATTGCACAACTAGCAGGAATCAGATTAATAATGAATGGCACTTGAGTGCTTCCAATGGAAAGTAGATGGTCCATAGTAAATGGGAACGCATCTCATGGTCAGACTGTGAAAACGAAAGAGTAAACCAAAGGACTTGTATGCAAATAAGCCTTACCAATGGACACCGTCACTAGGGGGTGAGGGCATTTGCTGGGGGGTGGGAGTGGCCAGAGAGAGGTCAATGGAGGAAAAATAATAATATTGTAATAGCTATATACAGGCTAGGAGGGATACTTGAAATATTAGGGGGACCACTCTGTAAAGTATATGATTGTCTAACCATTATGTTGTGCACCTGAAACTAATACAGAATAATATTGAATGTGAATTATAATGGAAATTGTATGTTGTATGTTTTTCATATGTTTTTCATCATCATAATAAAAACAATATAAAAATAAAAAGTAAAAAAATAGTAGCATTAATAAAAGACATAAATTTTAAATGGTGTGCTCTCAAACTATAAGTAAATGTTATGCTAGATGCAAACTACAAAACGTGAGACAGACAGCAAAACTTGGATCATGATAGCTTTTGGTTAGAAATTACCCAGAGTGTTTTTCTTAAAATTTAACCTTGGCTTCCATCAAAGGTTATGGTCTTGCCCCATTCCCAATGGTCCATAACTCAGCAAGACAAACATTTACACTAAGGCCTCCTCGTAATGAGCCTTCCTAGCACCATAGGACCACATTATCCAACCAAAGGTTGGTTGGTCATCAATGCATCCTTCTGGATTGATTTATGTTGGAAAGGGGGGAGTGATGAAAAGGAGCCACAGACTAAACCTGACAAGCTCAGGGTAGGCCTGCATAGTAGCCTTCTTACAAACGCAGAGACCTAAAGTAATGACAAAGGATGGTCTGAAATTAAAACCTAACTAAAAGTGAGTCATGGCAGGTACTCATGCCCTAGGCCACTATCATCCTTGGCAAAGGTCAATCTCTATCCGTAACTGAGCCTGTCTAGTGTATTTCTTGCATCTAAGATAACATACTTTTGGAATGCCAGAGTAATCACCTTTACCCATACCCCCCAGGGCACAATCTCCCACCAGCACAAGACCAGGAAACCCCTCATTGTTTTGTCTCCCCCCATACCATCTCTAGGTGCTGTAAATGTTCATTATTAACTATCCTGTACCCACCAATGTGAAAGAAGTGTGTGTCTCTCCATTTTACTCTTTATCCGATTCCAAAACGTTCCCTCTTTGCTTTCTCCTGCCTCCCTGATCTACCACCAATGAATTTCATGTAACCCTCCTTATGCCTCCTCTTTTGATTGTAATGTATAAAATAAACTGCAAAACTGCCATTCTCTGGAGCATTTTATTAAATCCGTTGAGATTTTGCTACCTGGAAATTGTCATCAGTTTGGCTTAAATAAAGTCTTACATATTTGGAAATTTCTTTTGCCAACAGTGTCCTTGCTCTCAGAAGCTTACCTGGCCACACACTGTGCAGTATGATTTAATCGTACACTTGACAAACTACACTTTGCATACACAAAATGGATGGAGATTTTTGTTTTGATTGCTAACAATTGGAAGTATTTTTTAGGCCAGCAATTCTCAACCATTTTCATCTCATGACACACCTAAGCTATTTACTAAAATTCTGCGGCACAACAAAAAATATATTTTTACCAACCTGACAAAAAAAATAGGTATAATTTTGATTCATTCACCCCAGACAGCTATTGCTGTGTTGGCTGTTGTGTTTTAATTTGACAATTTAAGGAAAAACTGGTCAGTGCCCCTGACTAGTTAGATATTGAATGTTTTAAAAATTCTTGCGGCACAACGGCCAAAAATCACTGGTTCTTGCAAAGGAGCAAATTACGATACCTAAAAAAATTCACCTTTTTCAAATGCTATATGTTGCCATACTCATAAGAATCCCCATGAACTTGGCAGAAACAAAAGCATTTAATGAAATATCGTCCCTCAGAAGATCAGGGCTAAGGCATACTCCCCTGCCATTCCTTTCTAGTTCATCACTAGTTATTTTATTAACATTAAGTTTAATATATTTATGGTTGTACCACAGTACTGTAAAGGCTATAAAAATGAACTCTTGGTTATTTCATGACTACACATGCTATAAAAATTACAAGGAAGATGGAATCACGAGGGAAGGAGCCTAAAAACTCATTCTCTTACCTCTGACAATTGTCCTCAACACAGAAATTTCAGGGTAAATCAAATTAAGGAGAAAACACGCGCGTGCGCGCACACACACACACACACACACACACACACACACACACACACATTCTTCCTCTGTTTTTCTCTTCTTGGTACAGTTCTAAATGCAAAGTTATTTTCCAGGCAAAGAGAAAAGAAATTCTGCCCTCTCCAGCCTCCATAAGACTGTGAAAGTAAAGATCTATTTCATTGGATAGGACGAGGCCTGCTCTGAAAAGCAGCCACCCTCTGATGTGAATGGGCATGAGTGGGCAGGACCTGCTCTCTGAGATACGGACGTGTGGGCCTCCAGCCCGCACTTCCATAATCCCCTTCACACATTAGGAAAACAGACTCCACAGAGCTGCTGACACCAAGGACTGTAAGAGCACTTCCAAGGTGAACAATCACAACAAAGTTATAATTGTAAAAAGAGAGGCTGTTTTCCCTCAAGGAGTTCACATTATTCACATACATTCCTTCACTGTTTTTTGAGGGACTTCATTGTTGTCTCTCTTTAAACACAACAGTGTAATTAATACTAACAAAACCTGCTATTTAGTCAAAGCATTCAGTGCTACATGGCAGCCTTATGATGATGAGATAGAGGAGTATTTCCTCCAGTTTTCAGAGAAGGAAAGTGAGCAGCAGGAAAACGAAGAACTTAGCCCGTGAGCCCACATCCACTAAAAGGCAGAACCAAGCCTCCTCTGCCCATCAGAAGAGCCTGGACACTCGGGGGCTGGAGGACATAAGTAAGAGACAAGCAGATCCAACAACTAGCTCTGTGCCTCCCAAATCAGACCCAGAGAAGCCAGCACAGTTTTAGTGTCGCAATAATGTAAGGGAGGAAGTCATTCCTTAGAGAAGAAAATGTCCAGGGTTGGAAACACTCTTCCCAGCGAAAGGAAATTGGATTGCTCTGCCTCCGAGGAGAGTATGCATGCTCAGACCAGCTGATCCGAGGAAGATCCAAGAAGCATCACAGCTTCCCCTCATCCTCTGCAACCTGTGTGGGTGTTGGGAGCATAACATTGGATTTTGATTGAGCTTTTTTTTCAGAATTAAATTTTAAATCCAGTAAAACAGGGCACTTTCAATAACAATTGCTACCGGATCTCTATCACCTGGATGTTCTTACACTCATATTTTATTCAGATGTTCCCTGACTAACCTTTCCCTCCCTTAACTTCACTTACAAAGCAGACTAAACACTGGAGTCACAAATGAAGTGCCAAGGAGGTCAGGCCAGTGACAATAAGGAGTAACTCTGGCAGGGTGGGGACTGGGCAACCTGGGGGCACGCACATCACCCCAGGCAGCAGCCAGCCAAGGCCTCGCCCACCCAGGCTTGCCAGAGGACACCATGGCAAGGCTACGGAGCTTCACCTACTCAAGAGAAACTAGAAAACTACATTATTATAAGACACGTTGTGATTTGTTAATTTCTCACAACATTTTTTTTTATTTAAGAAAAAAATTAAAGCCAAATAAAAATATTGGGTGAACACAGAAAACTAAGTCTGTGGATTGGGTTCACTTTGTGTGTTTCCAGCTTGAAAAACTTCTCCTAAACATAAGACTGTTAGAGAATAAAGAGTAGGTTAAGATCATTTCATTTAAAAGAACCCCCCAGAGAAAACTTCTTAACAGTTTTATGTTTTCCTAAGAAAAGATTTACTTTGAATTTACAATAAGACAGGAAAAATACGCAATTTTGTGTCCCTTCTATTGACATTTTGATATTCTAAAATTAAAGGTTTGAAGGGGAAAATTAAGTTGAATTTCTTCCAATGAGCCCATTCATACTGATAAGCTGGTATTTTGGAAAGGGGGAATCAGGGTGAGAACTTTGAAAACTTGTCTAAAAACATATGCATTATTCACCAAATTGATACTTTAATTCTATTTTCAGAATATTATTTTACTTATTTTCTTTGTTGTCATAATTGACCAAATGCCAGGTTTTATTCTGAGTTCAGAGGAAATAGTAGTGAATGACATAGCCTGTCATTTTCACTGAGCTGATAACCCAGCAGGAAAGACAGGCGATTATATAAGCAATCCCCATAAAGCCTGGCTACCTGTTATAATAGGGAAAGTGGAGAATGTTGTGGGAGCACCTACATTAGTCTAGGACAGCCGTGGGCAAACTACGGCCCGCGGGCCGGATCCTGCCCGTTTGAAATGAATAAAACTAAAAAAAAAAAAAAAAGACCGTACCCTTTTATGTAATGATGTTTACTTTGAATTTATATTAGTTCACACAAACACTCCATCCATGCTTTTGTTCCGGCCCTCCGGTCCAGTTTAAGAACCCATTGTGGCCCTCGAGTCAAAAAGTTTGCCCACCCCTGGTCTAGGATGAATTAGGGAGAACTGCCTGAAGGAGGAGGCATTAAAACTGAGACTGAAGAAATAGAGATCAGTGAAAGAGAATTTGAGGTAGAAAAGACCTCAAATCTGTAGGCAGGAGATAGTGCTCCGTAGGGAACCTGCAAAGAGTTTGAGGCACCTGCAGACTTGAATTGACAGGGTTGGGTGGGGGGTAGGAGGGGAAAGGGGGAGAGAGTCCAAAAAGCTGCCAGACCTTGGGATCAAAAAGAGCTTGAAGGGATTTAAGGGGTGAGAAGATACAGAGTAACCGAGTGTTAAACAAGGAACCTGAGCTAAAAGGAAAGGATGGTTGATAGAAAGCTCTTCTGCAAGACTAGCCTGGTGTCCACTCCCTGTAGGAAACCAATAAATATTTTTCAGATGAATGAATAAATAAACCGAGGAATGAATGAACCAGATCTCCTTTATTGAGTCACAAGTAAAGAATTGAGAATTGAGACCATCTTTGTCACCATGACTTCAATACGACTATTGACTCCCATGTCAACAACTTATTTCTTTGTCCCGGGAAATCTTTGCCCAGAAAACACAAGGCTGTAAACGAATAAATAAATTTACTATTAGCTTCAGAAAATTCTCATTGATTATTTTACTGGTGACAATAATCTATTCATCTGGTCAAACCATTCACTTATCAAAACAGTTATTTATCATGACTCTCTTCAATGCCCTCATTTGCTATGTCCACCAAACCTAAATTTTTATATCACAAACTTTGGCCAATTCCAACTAGTTCTGTCTGAAAGGCCCATTTTAAGCCACTTCAGCCAAACCTCAAAGACCTATAAATATTCCACTTCTAATTTCCCCTTCTGAGAAACTGTGAAAGCTTTGTCAAGGTAGTGTGCTCCCTCACTAAAATTGTAATAAATTTAGCTGGTGATATTTTAGGAAGCGCAACAGAATGGAACTACTTTTTAATTTCTTCAGTGATTGGGCTATGTGCCTTTGAATGTGACAGGGCTAAATCACATGAGATCCCAGATTTTTTTCAGTTATATTTTAGGATCTGTCTAGGATTTTGAACTTAAGCTAAAATACCATATGCACTATACCTTAAAACATTCCCACAGAACTTCATTTGTTTATTTAAAAACTAGAGGCCCAGTGCATGAAATTTGTGCACGGGGAGGGGGGGGGCGGGGGAGATGGGCAGGGGGGTCCCTCTCAACCCGGCCTGCACCCTCTCGTAATTCAGGACCCCTCAGGGGATGTCTGACTGCCAGTTTAGGGTTAAAACCGGCAGTCAGACATCCCTCTTGCAATAGGGGACCGCTGGCTCCTAACCACTGGCCTGCCTGCCTGATCTCCCCTAACTGCTCTCCTGCCTGTCTGATCGCCCCTAACTGCTCTCCTGCCTGTCTGATCACCCCAACCACCTCTATCTGCCTGCCTGATAACCCCTGACCACTCTGCCTGCCTGCCTGCCTGCCTTATCACCCCTAACCTCTGGCCTGCCTGCCTGCCTGATCTCCCCTAACTGCTCTCCTGCCTGTCTGATCGCCCCTAACTGCTCACCTGCCTGCCTGATTGCCCCTAACCACTCTGTCTGCCTGCCTGATTGCCCCTAACTGCTCACCTGCCTGCCTGATCACCCCTAACCACCTCTGCCTTGGCCCTCGCGGCTGCAGCTTCGTCCGGAAGGACGTCCGGAATGACATCCGGAAGGTCGTTCGGCTGTCCGGTCTAATTAGCATATTATGCTTTTATTATTATAGATATTCATTTTTTTATTTTTTTTATTATTATTTTTCGCTAAAAGTATTACAAAGGGTATTACATAATTGTCCTTTTTCCCCCCCGCCCTTGACAAACCCCTGCCCTCCCTTACGCCCCAGTGTCTTATGTCCATTAGTTATGCTTATATGGATGCATACAAGTCCTTCGGTTGATCTCTTAATCCCCTCCCTCCTCCCCCCCAACCCTCCCTGGCCTTCCCACTGCAGTTTGACAATCTAATTAGCATATTATGCTTTTATTATTATAGATATTCATAAGGTACCTACTGTGTTCTAATGTTTCCTGTGCCCTAGGAATAACAGTGAATAAAACAGCTTCCTGTCTAATAGCAGGAGGGAAGAGGAACGAACAAAGACCTCAGGCCTCATGAAAAGGTGAAGGAGGTGAAAAGAGTTGGCAACGTGGCAAGCCAGGGGATAAGTGTTCCTGGTAGAGAGAACTGGTACAAAAAAACAAGGGAGGGCACACACCTGGCATGCTGGCACAAAAGCAGGGAGTGGAGTGGTTGGAGTGGAGTGAGCCAGGGGGACAAGGGGTCAGGAGGTGGAATCATGAGGTAATGGGGTGGGGGAGGCGTGAAGAGAGATCATATCAACCTGATGTCACTTTACCTAAATAAAAATATAATTTATTGGGGAAAATTAAATACTTACTGAAAAAGTAACTGTTCAAACTTCTCATTCTAACAAAATAAGTGAGAAACATAAGACATGTTCCCACCCAAAAAGAAAAAAATCTAAAATGATAGAAACTTATTCCTTCTAAAATGGCAACTTGTGAATTTTGTCAAACTTTCAAAGAACAAATAATTTCCATATTAAATAAACTACTCAAGAACAGAGGGGAAAATATTAATTTATGCTACCAAGAAATATAATTCTGATCTTACAACCAATCTAGCTATATGTGTATAAAATCTTCCTTATTAGTATAGATAGAGAAGTCCTAAATAAAACTAGCATATGAAAATTAAGATACTTTAAAAATAACACTACAGTAAATAGGCTCTCACCTGGGATATGTCCATAAATAAATTTTTGTTAATGGGAACACCATAAAAAACGCAAAGTAGGAAAGCCAATAAGCACTTGACTTGACTTAAAATATAATGTAATAAAATGCAACTTTTATTCCAATAGCATTTTAAAAGGGAAATAGAAGCTCTCTCAACATTAAGAAAACTATCTCCATAGCAAAGAACCATAGTGCCATTATTGGAGAAACTCCTTAGACATTCCTCCACAAAATGGAAACAGAAATGATTTAATATTACTTTAAAGTTTGACTACTACATAAGAACCCACAAAAAAAGTTTTCCAAGTAATAGACAACAAAAGAGTAAAAACATTATTTGCCTTAACATAATATGAAAACTGAAATGGCTAAGAAGTTTTCATAATTCCTACAATAAAAGAGTAAGTGAACAAGAATACACACACATATGTGTATAAGTATATATACTTCATATAAACATAAATTTCATAAGAACATCACAAAGATACATCATATAGGAATAAACTTAAGGGTCGTAAAATGACTGAAAGTCAGTATCTAAGATTTTATTGCCTATGTATTCTCAGATTTTTATGGTTTTATGATTTACATTTAAGCCTTTAATCCATTTTAAGTTTGTTCTTTTATATGGTGTAAGTTGGTGGTCTAGTTTCATTTTTTCTCCTAGTCCTGTCCAATTTTCCCAGCACCATTTATTGAAGAGACTGACTTCACTCCATTGTATACTCTTGCCTCTTTTGTCAAATATTAATTGGTGAAAAAAAATATTAATTGACCATATCGGTGCGAGACAATTTCTGGGTTCTCTGTTCTGTACCATTGATCTATATGCCTGTTCTTGTACCAGTACCAGGTTGTTTGGTTATAAGAACTTTGTAGTATAGTTTGATATCCGATATTGTGATTCCCTCCAACTTTGTTCTTCTTTCTCAAGATTGCTGCAGCTTTTTGAGGTCTTTTTTGGTTCCATATAAATTTTTGGAATATTTGTTCTAGATGTGTAAAATATGCCAATGGTATTTTAACAGGGATTGCATTGAACCTATAGATTGCTTTGGATAGTATGCAAATTTTAATTATGTTAATTCTTCCAAACCATAAATACATTATATGCTTCCTCAGTTTATTTCTAGAACCGTTTTTCTTTTATTCATTTCTAAAAATAATTATCCATGGAGTGCACTTGATCTGCAAATTAACTTAGGGAGAATTGATTAATCTAAAATAACTAAATTAATTAACTAACTAATATATTCTGAAAGGGAAGTAGAGGGGCAGATGACAGTGGATTTTCTCCTACTCCCTCCCAGAGTCTAAGGGCAACTGAACTAAACTGGGGAATATTCACCCTGAAATGCCAGCTGAAGAGTGGCTGAAGAGGAGACTTTTAAACAAGGAAGGACAGAAACCACCTCAAGATAGGGTGGGGACACAAGAGGCGCTTAAGGAGCTTTCAGGAGTCACAGGCCAAGAATGAGGAGGGTTCCCGGGGAGAAGATTGAGACCAGGACCCCAGGCAGGGAACCTCAGCCAGGACAGCCAGAGTTGGCAACAGCTGCCCAGGCAGCAACCAACAGTGTTGTCTAGTAGCCAGAGAGGTGAACTGCCCGGAGGCAAAGCCACTTTTTTAAAGGACTGGCACACAGGATCTTTATTCCTAGACGCTCACCCTAGATTTTGGCAGAGGGAGGGTGGTGTGGACTGGAGTCACTTGAGGAGAGTCGAGGGGGGAGGGGAGAAATGAGTTGGGGAGAGTGGTGGGAGGATTGCTGCTGGAAAAAGAAATTTTGTATTGAGGGGAGCAGTCTACCTTCCTATCTAGAACACAGAGTAAGGAAGCCTGGTGCTAGATACAGCACGAATATTTTATTGTTTTGACTGAAAAAGAGAGAGCCCCAACCTAGAGCCAGTTATTTATAAGAAATAGACGAAGAGTAATTCAAAATATAGGAAGAAAAACAATTCAATTGCATCAGGATAAATTAGTCAAATGGAAAATTTTAACTTAGATTTATACTTTGCAACATATGATAAAAGTAGACTCTGGTTGGATGCTAGAGAGCAAGGTTTTTCAAATAAAGTCTAACTGGCTACATAATTATACTCCATGCACCTAATGGAATATGATGTAGTAGTGAAGGCATAGGTCAGCTATCTCTTTTGGGTGGAATGAGTCCTTAGGCATCTTGCTAATTGACAAACATGAACTACGGACACGGGACACTTAAACTTCAATGTTTGAATTATTATGGTCTTGGACATGTACCATGTTTTCAAAAAGAAAAAATAAACTACAAGCATACAGGATGAGGAAAAGTGGTTTATAGTTGTGAGTATGTGAAACATAGCGTTTATTCTTATATTATTACTTATTAATTATTGCATTATTTTCCATACGAACAACTGTAAACCTACTTTTGCCCCACCCTGTATTTAAAACTGCTCAAATGCCAAGGTATAAGACAACAAGCTGAAACTAGAACAGAGTACTTTTCTGATCTTTGCAAGAACCAAAAAAGTGAAGACAGAAATGGTTGACAGATCCAACTACATTTATAGCCAAAAACTTAATGAAAACCTACAAAACCAAAATTCAAAAGGCAAACAATAAAATGGGGTAAATATTTACATCAACTCTCAAATGTACAATTATACTAAGTAATAAAGAATCCACCATGGAGAAAATACACACAGTAAACACAGCATGAAAATATATATGATCCTGTAAAATAATTAAAGTAGTAACAAAGCACCATAATGTTATGCTAAACATTTTAACAGAGCCAGTGCTAGCACGATTGTGGGGAATTTCCTATCAGTCTTTGCTAAGGCATTATATTTGGTACGTAAGTTTTAAAAAGCAATTTAGAAATATGGTTATATTCTTTGATCCAGCAATCCAACTGTTCAAACCCATTTACACTGAAATTTATCTACAATAGTGAAAAATTGTAGAAACAACTGCAACAACCAAAAGTAAGAATGTGGCTAGGGAAATCACACCACCCAGTGTGATCAAGAATAAAAATAAGGAAGCTTATAATCATATGAGCACACTTTTAATGACATTATGTTAAGTTAAAAATCGCAAAGCCCTAAATTGTAGGTATATTATAAAAGTAATCATGTCAAAAATAATGTGAACACAGCATAACAAAGATGAGAGGGGAACATGGAAACAATTTTGAAAATTCTGTCAAAATGTTAAGATTGTGATTGACTTAAGCATTAATAATGTCACCAGAGCACATTAATAATACATTAAAAGTGGGAGAAATGAGGATTTTTGAAACGTGGCCTGTAGGCAGCACTGAAACAGGTTAGCGTGTAGAATGATTGACATCACATGCAGGCTTATTAGATTCTACAAATCTAAGTGGATAATCAGAGACTTATCCAGAATGAAAAGCCATGGAAAGCCTTTGAACTCATTAATCTCATATCTGCCAAGGTCACCTCTGGAGTCCAGGACACATATCTGCTCTTATTAGGATGCCCACCCGTTCCTGTGGCATATCCCTGCCTCTTTCGATTATTGAACAGATCACTCCCCACCAGATGCTTTCCCAGGCCTGGGAGGGAAGCCCACAGCCTGACTATGGCTCAAGGACTCCAATTCGCTCTCCAGTTGAGGGCATGAGACCTTTACATCCTCATTACAGACCCGGGAGTATAACCCTTCACACCCTTTACAGTAGGAGAAAAATCTGCGGAGTCAAGGAAGGACTGTGCCATTCTAACATTGCAGACTTCCAAAATGTCCAACAAAGAAATGCTGGTACTCCCCTTGAAAAAGATATGTTTAAAGGGAAAATATGTTTTCAGGCATGAATTGCAACCCAGAGCTTATGCTGAAGGAACTTGCCCCTGGGGGTCGGTGAGGGTTAGGGTTAGGGTTAGTTCTAGGAACTGGAGCCCTGCACTTCAGTTCTGGTGTCGGCTGGAGATTCGCTTTCTATCAACCAAGACCAGTAGGTGGTTTTGACAAAAACAAGAAGACAAGCAACCAGCTCACTCTCTTTCTCTCCCCGTCTCGCTCATCAACTCCTAGAATGTGCCTTCTGATTTTGGTGTTAATGATGTCCGAAAGAACCAGAAGGCAAAATCTGCCAAATAAGGGGAAATCAGAAAAGCGGGGGCTTGTTCAGAAAGAGAAGCGGCGTGCCTTACGGAGCAAACACTCTCAGCAGCACCCGCACAAGAAGACATTTCGTTCGTTGTTCACAGTCATCATTAAACCATCTAAGCCCGGGAGAAAACAAAGATGAAATTCATTCATAGGATTTCAAGACAAAGCCGGTTTTACCTAACTTTACAACAGCCAGATTCCACTGAACCATGTCCCGGCTCCACGAGAAAGGCCAAATGGCTCATTATGTGAAAAGTTCCAACGACTGTTTTTTAATGTTTAGCAGCGGTTTGCTTGGCTCGGCCACTGCAACAAATATTGCTGAACTGTTTAACTTAACGAGAGACGTTTAAAAGCTAAAAAGCCCAAATTCTAAATATGTAATTCATAAAACAGCATATTTTCTTTAATTCATTTTCTCAAAGTTTACAATATCTGTACTAATTCTCTGTAACCAGATATGTTCTGGATACATTCTCAGAGAATCTGTGCAGAATAAAAATTTGAAACATCTTAAAACTAACTAAAAACATCTTTCTAGTATGCTGCGAGGCAAATGCTTTTTAGATGTTTTGCATTTTTATGCTAAACAGTGCAGCTGCGATTGATAAAAAGCAATCAAGCTAATTTAAGTCAATCAATTCCAGGAGGTTCTCATCACTTGGATAAAAATGCTCTCTCACTCCTTAGAAAATAAATAGAGATTTAACAGAGTGAATGTATTTCCCTGACTCTGCTTTCTTGCCATTCCGAAAGCAGCATACAGCCAAGAAATCGTGGTAAGCAATTTCTGTCACTAGGTTAAAGCATAAGGCAAACTTTTAAGTCATGTTTAATTAAGTAATCCTGGTCAATAGCATATTAGTAGAGAGTAATAAGCCTTGAATGAGAGAAACACACACACACACTCACACACACACAGGTACAAAACTGCTGTTAGAGAGGCTATCGGTTTCTCTTTAATCACTAAGGGGAGTATCATGTTAAACAATTTAGTTCTGGCTGGCTGTTATTATTAAAAGATGATCCTGGAGTTTTAAAGTCACAATTTAAAATATGTAAGTTCAGGGATAAACTGGAAAGCAGAGTTCATGCATTTAGCTAACTTCTTACATTATGAGAAAACCAGTAGGAATGGTTACAAAGTACTTCACCATGATGAAGATAATGCATGTTTGATATTTGGGGCGGGGAGGGAAGGAGAGAGCCTAAATTTACTATTTCCACTACCAGGTCAACACCCATTCCTCCTGACTGCAAAATTCTAAGATGTCCAAACACATGACCTAACAACAAAACCTGAGCAGTATCTTAAAAAACCCATCAGCAGAGATATTAGCTACCTGGGCAGGAAAAATAGACCAAAGCCATTTGGTTTTTCAGGGAAGTGATCCCCAAGAGGCATCCTTGAAAAATCAGTAAATGCTTTTCTGCCTTTCTTGGTATAAAACCCTGGTTGAGTTATGAAGCAACTCCAAATACTCACTTCTCCATCTCATAGATGGGGATGTTAATATCCATTTTGAAAATTAAACTGTAATACTTGACAGGGCTCAGCATACAAGCTCTATTAATAGTTGAGACTTCATTGTGTTCTGTCTGTGACGGCCACTGTGCTAAATGTTTTACCTGCATCCTATCATGGAATTCTGATGCTAACGTTGAAGGCAGGTATTCCTATCATCCCTGTTTTGCAATTGAGAAAACTAAGGCTGTGAAAAATTAGGCAAATTTCCAAAGATCACAACATTTGTCTAGTGATAGGGCCTGGATTAGAACCTGGGTCCCTCACACACAAAGCCTTTGTTCTTAATAGGGGGGTAGCCTCTTCCTGGACAACACACTGCCGAGGAGGGTACGACTGCCTCGGCATTTGCCCTCCCTATGCTCAGCTCAGTGCGCACTCACAGTGGATAGTGGGTGCTCAATGTCTGGTAAATGGAATTAATAATTCTGGTTATGTTTGAAAATTATATGTTGCAATTGTCCATCCATTGTGCTTTGCCACTCATTTGGTAATGGGCCATTGCCTGGATTCTCCAGGTCAATGTGAATTTGACATAATCCTTAGAATGGACCCATTTGGTTTCCATTCCATATAAGTAGCTGCTAAGACAACGACAATTGGCCCAATGAACAACTTTGTCCTCAATGGATGTCCTCAGCAATCACGAGGTAAACCAGTGAAGAGCGTGGTCCTGATGTACGCTCCTGTACTGCACATCCACCTCACCCTCCCTAGTCCAGTGACCTTGGCCAGACTCAGTTTCTGCATCTGTAAATCAGGATGATAAGACGATCCCTTCAAAAGGGTGCTGCGAAAGTGGTATGTGTGTGGCATAAGGCCTGCCACATATAAAGTGCTCAGTAAGATATTCAAAATAAGGAGGAAGACAAGAACTCAGAGTTGCAGCTCACTAAATACACAGGAAAAAAAAACACACTAAATGAGCGCCTGCTCTGTGCAATGATACTCCTTGCAAAGAGCAAACGCTCATTTAGTGTGTTTTTTAGTGACTAAATGTGTTTCATTTAGTGTCCAAGCTACAAGGTATTGTCATTTCAGCACCCAGTGAGCAGTGCAAATGTTCAACACATGCTGGGGGAGGTCACTATGGCAACAAGAACCAGCTTCGCTGAGATACAGTAGTTTAGAAGTGAGCAGATTTTAGGCAGTGGGAAGGAAAAGTCAAGATTGCTCTGAGCAGAAAAAATACAACCGAGATGCTGTCCCAGGAAAAAGGAATGGGCTACCCTGGCCACAGTGGTGACTGAGGCAGTCACTTTACCCACTCTACCTGGATTACCCATGGGACATGGTGTGGCATAGTGATGGACAGTATGTGCAAGGCAGGAGTTAGAATCTCAGCTCTACCACTTCAGAGTGTGTGGCCAAGAGCAAGTTATTTACCTCTAGGCCTCAGCTTTCTTGTCTAGAAAGTAAAATCCTATATAATAAAAGAGAAACATGTAAATTGACCATCCCTCTGCTATGCTCACCAGCCAATCAGGAGTGAGTATGCAAATTAACCCAGCAAAGATGGCGGTTTAATTTGCATACACAGGCACAGAGCAGAGAGCTGGCGGACAGTGGAGCAGCTTGGGGAAATTGGCTCCCCAAGCCACCAGACGGAGAGCAGAAAGGGAGAGCTGGTGGCTTGGAGGACTTGGCAAAGTGGGAGGTCATGGAATGGAGACAGAGCAGGAAGGGAAAACCAAGATCATGGGGAGCACCAGGAATTCTGGGAATAGTAGTTTTGGTGGCAGCCCCAGAATCGGAAGTGGAAGCCCAGAGCGCAGGGAGCACCAGGAATGCTGGGAATTGTACTTCTGGTGGCAGATGGATCTCGTAGACACTAGAGCAAAGCAAGCCTGGAGCAAGTTACTGTTGCGGTGGGGAATGGAGGGAAAGCAAAGGTGAGAGATATAAGTAAAATGAGAGTGTCTAGGAAAAATTAAAGGGTAGATATCCTAAAACTTCCAGGAAATCTCCACCAATGAAGCAAAGAAAAAAAAATGCCTCTATTATTCTGTGAGCAACAAACCAAACTGAGTTGGGGTCTCAGACAATTCGCTCATATGATTGCAAAGACAGACAGAAACTCCTGGATTGGAGAGGGATCCCCTGAGGGCTCCCAGATTAGAGAGGATGCAGGTCGGGCTGAGGGACCCCCCCCCGCCACACCCCCTAGGGCACGAATGTCGTGCACCAGGCCTCTAGTTGTTTTATACGGACCTATTACTGATGTGAGCACCATGCTTGGGCACAGAGTAAATGCTCAGCCAATGGAGTGGTAGTGTCTGTTACTAATATGAGCAGGGCCCATAAAACGGGGATACCTCTCCTTCAGAGGACTGTTGTAAGGGTTCAAAGAGATGACACACAAAGCTCCCAGCATAGTGTCTAAAATACCACAGGTAAGTAATACATGTGAAGTATTATTGTTAGTAATGGCAGTAATAATACTGACATAAGACATAGAAGGCTTAGCAACTAGAAAAGGGGTGTCTAAGAAGATAACAAAAAGAAAGAAGATAACATCAGGAATAACAATAAATAGCAACAGCATATTATATGCAGGTACTAAACTAGGTCTTTTCCATGCATTAAAGTGTTCCCTTCCATAGCCTCATGCAAAGGTCATGCAACTTCGAGTTTTTCATTGAGGAGGCTCCTACCATACTATTAAGAAGAGATTGCAAAGTTTATGGTAAAGAGCCAGGAAGTAAATAGCTTTGCGGGCTGTATAGTCTCTGTCACAACTAATCAATTCTGCCATCGTAGTAGGAAAGCAGCCCTAGACACTATGTAAATGAATTGGCATGGCTGTGCTCCAATAAAAATTTACTTACAAAAGCAGGCAGCAGCATGATCTGGCCTTTGGGTCATAGTTGTTGACCTCTACTTTAAACCATTAAAATATTGAGGTTGTTACCTCAGCATAACCTAGACCAGCGGTCACCAGCCTTTCAGACCTCACAGACCACCAGTGGTACGCGAACCACCGTGAACCACCGGTTGACGACTGCTGACCTAGACTACACCATCTATATCAGTGGTTCTTAACCTATGAGTCGGGACCCCTTTGGGGGTCGAACGACCCTTTCACAGGGGTCGCCTAAGACCATCGGAAAACACATATATAATTACATATTGTTTTTGTGATTAATCACTATGCTTTAATTATGTTCAATTTGTAACAATGAAAATACATCCTGCATATCAGATATTTACATTACGATTCATAACAGTAGCAAAATTACAGTTATGAAGTAGCAACAAAAATAATTTTATGGTTGGGGGTCACCACAACATGAAGAACTGTATTAAAGGGTCGCGGCATTAGGAAGGTTGAGAACCACTGATCTATATAATAAAAGGGTAATATGCAAATCAACCAAACTAAAGGTGGAGCGACCAGTCACTATGACATGCACTGACCACCAGGGGGCAGACGCTCAATGGAGGAGCTGTCCCCTGGTAGTCAGTGAGTTTCCACAGGGGGAAAACAGCTCAGCCCCAAGCCTGGCTGACAGCTGGCGAGTGCAATGGCCCACTTCCGCAGCAGCGCTAAGGATGTCCTTTGGACATCCCCCGAGGGCTTCAGGACTGCAAAAGTGTGCAGGCCAGGCTGAGGGACCCCCCTCCCACCCCCAGGGCACGAATGCTGTGCATTGGGCCTCTATTCTGATATAATTACTACTGCACTTCACAAAGGAATCCTGATAGAGAGCTACAGAGCAGAAATAGCACGTCTATGTTTCTCTATGAGAAGGCAGTATTCATCAGAACGGGACCATGTAAAATTGCCCTGGATTCAGATCATGATTTAATCAGGGTGCGTAATATCAGTGTGCTTTCACTGCCTTGGAAAGAAAGCATACACTGGACCTTTTGGCCAGAAATGCTATTCCATCTTTTTCTCATGGGTTACTCACACTCATCTTTCAGATCTCAGATCTTGTATCTCTTCCTTCAGGAAACCAAGCCTAGAAGCTTTTTGGTTTGGGCAGAGCACCTAACCTACTTTTTTTAAAATATATTTTATTGATTTTTTACAGAAAGGAAGGGAGAGGGATAGAGAGTTAGAAACATCGATGAGAGAGAAATATCGATCAGCTGCCTCCTGCACACTCCCTACTGGGGATGTGCCCGCAACCAAGGCACATGCCCTTGACCGTAATCGAACCTGGGACCTTTCAGTCCGCAGGCCAACGCTCTGCTCTATCCACTGAGCCAAATCGGTTAGACCTAACCTACTTTTTTCATTGTAATTATATTACTAAGATTATTTGATTAATAACTTTCTCTTCTACTGGATAATGAACTCCAGAAATGCTAAAGCCATGTCTGCTTTTATTAACTGTGGCATTCCCAATACTTAACCCAGTGCCTGGTACATAGTTGGCACTCAATAAATATTTGTTGTGTCATAAAGCATTTAAGACAGATCATTAGTAGTCCCTTTTATTGGTGACTCACACAGCTGCAATGACCCATCCAAGGTAACAGAATTATTATGCAATGGAGCTATAATTTAACACAGATTTGGCTGATACTCAAGCCTTGATTTTAAGCAGAATACCCCACTGCCTCCTAGGGATCTAGGGATAATATCTGTGGGAAAGAAAAGTACAAGAGAAGACTGCTTTAGCTGAAAGGTAGGAAAGTATGGAGGGAGCTGAGCAATTACCTTCACAATAAGAAAGCTCAATTTTTTTCTTTGGTTTACGAAGAGATTCCAAGTGATATCTAACAGATGTCTTTTGAATATCTTTTGTTTGGCTGCACACTATTGCAAAATAATGTTTAATTAGTTTCCAGCATTAGAAAAATAGAGGTTTCTTTCCTCCCCCCCCCTCAAAAAAAGGTCTAGATTTCTTGCTTCTCTTAAAGTCAGAATATCTGGCCACACTGGACCCCTAGTTCCTGAGGGCAAGAATCAGCCTTAGATTGAGTGTCTGTTCTCCAATTACAACCGTCTCCACTCAGCCGACCTCTCTGAGTTAAGAAACCTGCCTGGACCTTGTCACATTCATATGTGAACCACAGGTTACATTGAGGTTCAGTGGAGGCAATTTGGGGGAAGCAAGCTACAAGCTGAGTGGAAAGAGAGGCGAACTTGATTATTTAGTTTCTTCTGGAAAGGACATCAAAAGGAAAGAAGGAAGGAATAGAGATGGTAGGAGGGAGGGAGAGAGGAAGGAAGGACAGAAATTGCAGTGTTGAAATTAGAACCCAAAATAGAAATATTGGGGGGGTGAAAATGTTTTCACCTTGGTCGTAATTTTGTAACTGTGTATGTAAAGAATCAGGGCAGGAAGAGGAAGCAGTCCTGGAGCACGTGGCAGTGATGGAGGGAACATTCACAGTGGCTCCTGGGAGAATGACCTTAGTATCATATGCTGGAAGGAGTTCTGCAGACTTGAGGAGTTTTCCATGTGCAAAACTCTTAGCAACTATTTCATCCAAATCCTCCACATCTGGGAGCTGTACTGAAGAGCGGGGGTCAGCAGACTGCTCAGGTGAAAATCCACCATTGTGCTTGCCCAGACCTCTGATAACCTTAAGAATTAACCTTCAGAATTGTTAAAGTCTGTTTAAGAGCACAGTTGGCCAGTGAATCTATATATATAAAAGCCTAATAGGCAAATTGTCCCCACAAGAGTTCGACTGGGAGACCCATCACTTGCTATGACATGTGCTGATTACCACGGGGCGGCGCGGAATGAAGGAAGGCCACGGCCAACAGCCAGAAGGCCCAGATTGGCTCTGATCACCAGCCAAGACTACAGACCCTATCCATGCACAAATTTCGTACACCAGGCCTCTAGTTTAATAATATAAATCATGATACTTTATCTACCATAAGGAAGGAAGGTTGTTTTAGTTCCTGGTAGTAAAAGTTCTGATAAATTCAAAAAGAAAAACAAACAAAAATGAGGCTAGAATTTTCCACGCATTAAATTGTTCCCTTCCACAGCCCCATGCATAGGTCACGTAATTTCAAGTTTTTCATTGAGGCGGCTCTTACCACACTATTACGACAACAAAACAAACAAACAAACATAGCTGAAGGAGCAGCGAGGACAGGCCAGACTGGGGTTGAGATCCTGCACTACCACTTGTTAGCTACATCTTTCAGATATTTACTTTACTTCTTGAGGCCTCAGTTTTCTCACCTGTAAAATAGGTTAGCACCATCTATTGTGCAGGATTGCTAATCACAATTTACTAAAACAAGGTTTTTAAAGAGTGTAGTCCACACACGCTGCTTTCCCAGCCCTCCATCTTCCTGAACAGAAAGGTTAACCATTTACATCCAGTCTTCCTGTCCTACTCTTGAGAGTATTAGCGAACCATACAGTTTTGACATGTTAAGGACAATTATAACACCCCTGATTTTCAGCAAGTACAAATGGCTTTCCCTAAAGCCAAGGGTATTATTTCAGAGATACCCATGCCTCCCATAAACCCACCTATAGAAAGCATACAAATTATGCCCTTATGACCTAAGTAACTTTGGGGTTTTTTAATTCATTTTTTAAAATATACTTTTATTGATTTCCGAGAGGAAGGGAGAGAGAGAGAGAGAGAGAGAGAGAGAGAGAGAGAGAGAAACATCAATGATGAGAAAGTACAATGATCAGCTGCTTCTTGCACTGGGATCAAGCCCGCAATTCAGGCATGTGCCCCCACTGGGAATCGAACCATGACCTCCTGGTTCATAGGTCGATGCTCAACCACTGACCCACACCAGCTGGGCAAATCATTTTCAAAAACACAAATGCTCCAACTTGCAAAGATCACAAGCTCAGGCAGTGTATTTAAATACTTTTCCTTCTCAAAAAATAGTTATTGCTTCTTAAGGCTGAACTTTGAAGATACTGTTTATCCTCTGCATGTTTAATTAAAACTCTTAAATTTCACTCAGAAATTCTCATTAAAGCTGTCTCTTTAGAAGATTATTTTAGGAACGTTCAGATTTTCTTTTACTAGGTGTTAATGTAAACAGGGTAGTTTACTTCAAGTTTTTCTAGGGGAGACCACAACGCTCGAGGCTCACCCTCCCCTGCAGTTCTGATTCCTTCCTGCAGCAACAGAAACGGGGGAAAATTACTGCCACGTGTGCCTGGCCTGCAACCCACACAGCCGCACGGGCTCACCTGCAGCTCAGCCAGCCCCAGAGCTGACACACTCCACAGCCGCCAAATGACACAGGACTTGACCAAGACTACTTTGGTTTTGCCCAAATAGGTGAAGGCCACACAGTAACACAGCCCAGCTCTTTAAGACCAGTCTGTAATAGCCCTAGCTGGTTAACTCAATGGATAGAGCAGACTGAAGGTTCCCGGATTTGATTCCAGTCAAGGGCATGTATCTGGGTTGCAGGCTCGATTCCAGGCCCTGGTCGGGGTGCATGAGGGAAGCAATCAAACCATGTGTCTCTCTCACATCGATGTTTCTCTCTGTCTCTCCCTCTCCCTCCTTCCCTTCCACTCTCTCTAAAAAGCCAATGAGAAAATATCCTCGGGTGAGGATTAACAAACAAACAAAAACCCAAGTTTGTAATAGAAACATTGGAAACAACTTAACTGTTCATCTACAGGAGAATGATTGACTGAAAGCAGGTGAGTGGAGTGAGCAGCAGCTGTGGACAGTGATGCAGTTCTGTGTGGACCAACATAGAAGAATCTCTAAGAAACCGTAATTGAAAAAAGGAAGTTATTGTTTTTCATACCCAATAAGATCTCATTTGTTTGGAAAATGCCCACTTAATACTATGTGTAAAGTATATAAACACACAGAAAATGATATGAAAGGACACACCCCCAAATGGCAAGGGTGGTTACCCCTGGAGAGGGGACATAACTTCAGTGTGTTCAGGAAGATAAAAGAGAAATTTGTTCTACATTTTAAAAAAAATTATTCTAAGAATTTTATAAAAATCGACAATACAAATATATTCTTGCATTACTTTAAAATTTAAAAATAAATAAAAGTCTATTTTAACTATGCCACTTTGCACATATACAAGTTTTGTAAAATAAGAAAGCCCATCAAAATCAGGTATTACCGACCTCATAGGACTCAAATGAGGATAATTTGACATCACAAATGGGCTTGGCATGTGGTAAATGTTTAATAAACATGATACGACACCACTGTGTCAGCTAGTGATATATAAGACTTCCTGTTGGCAAAATGTGTCAAATTGCATTAATGCCATTAGTAACTTCATTCCACTAATTTTTTCACTTGCAAGTACCTAAGAGGGGGAAAACAACACTTCAATTATGTTAACCATCTATATATATAAAAGCCTAAGTGACTAAGTGGACCAGCCGGTAGCTACAACACTCACTGATCACCAGGGGGCAGACACTCAATGCAGGAGTGGAAACCACAGGCATGGAAACATGGAACAGACTGATGAATCTCAGAAAGAAGGGGGGAGAGGGAAGGGAAGGAAGAGATTAACCAAAGATCTTATACGCATACTAGAGGCCCAGTGCACAGATTCGTGCACAGGTGGGGACCCTCGGCCTGGCCTATGGGGATCGGGCCAAAACCGGCTCTCTGACGTCCCCCAAGGGGTTCCGAATTGCGAGAGGGTACAGGCCAGGCCAAGGGACCCCACCGGTGCACCGGGCCTCTAGTCAGTAATAAAGTATTAGTTTGCCAAAAGAGATACATAAGAACTGTGAGCTTTAGAAATGCTCCTAAGTTGAATTACAAATTTCATCCTGTAGATAATGCAATGGCCAGAATAAGGTTTTGTGTAATAATTTATCTCTAAAAGACTGGCATCATAGCAAAGTATTATGAAATGAAAATAAGTGCAAAACTACATTCACTTTCCCATAGTGGTCAGTCAATGGGGCTCCTTCCTGGGCTCTGAAACATTCCCAGAAGATAAATGGTGATGGAAGGAGACCTGACTTGGGGTGGTGAACACACACCACAGTAGATAGATGAAGTGTTATAGAATTATACACCTGAATCTTACATAATTTTACTAACCAATGTCACCCCAATAACAAAGAAGAAAGATTCTTTGATATAAACCAGGAGTGGGGAACATCCAGCCTGCACGCTGTATAAGGCCCACAAAAATCATTAGGTCTGGCCCTGCCAAGGCATTAGTGGTGAGTTAATTAAATGTTGGACCAAATATAGCAGGCTCATTTTTAAGCTGATAATTTTGTATGGCACCTGAATGATGTTATAAATGTCCAAATGGCCCTTGGCAGGAAAAAGGTTCTCCACCCCTGACATAAACCCACACCTACAACAGCTAAAGAGAGTAAACTGAGCAACACTAGACAATGCAGAAGTAGGAAAAATAGAAGACAAGGTGGCTCTGCCTCAAGAAACGTACAGCCAAGTTAGAGAACAATTCTGGAAACTCAATGTTAACGACTATGCTGAGAGAGAGCAGAAAAAGTGATGGAGGCCACGTCATCCTGGGATTATGAACACAAATAAATGTCTACCAGGACTTAAAGGTATGTGGAGAAATGAACAAAAATACATATCCAAAGAAATAATTGGAAATAAGCTTGCCAAAAATGTATCTATTCAAGTTCTACACCTGAACAAAATTATTTTCAAATCGGCCATGTCTTAATTCTCCCTCAAATCTCACATAATTTAATGGGCATACCTTTCTTTTTTATGTTTGCAAATACACTCTACAGTACATTAAGACATTTTGATAATGATCTTAGTTCTATTGTATTTCATCCAATATGTGGCATTGCTTTGAAATTCACTTTCTAGAGAAACCTGGCTTAGTTCTTCTAGCCTGGGACTTAAATGAACTCAATTTACAAAACACACACTGACACATTCTAACAAGTCCACATCGAATATGCTTCACCTTTTATAGCATTTAAGAGGCCTCAAAAAAATTAGCATGGAAAAGTAATAAAATTAACAAGATTTTACTACCTGTATTTCATCTTTTATATACTTTTCTCTTTCTAAAATATGTCAGGTAAATATTTAGGATTCCTTGAGTCAAACTTACGTTTTACTAATCAGAAAACACCGATAGTAAGATTAATAGAAGAATCCAAGCAGGCAAAATAAGGTTTTTCTGAACCTCTAGACGGAGAGTAAAATGGAAATTAGATACTCCGATGACTGATACCAACCAATGTGGGTAAAAGAAATGATGTCAAGCCAAAATCATGTGGCCAATGTCTGCGCCTGGCAGCCCAAGCCATTTCCAGGGAAGTTGCTGTGAACTGACCCTGCCTAAATGGAATGAATCATCAGCAGGTCCCTGACATCAGCCAGCTGCAAAGCCTTACAGTGACTGACTAGATTGAAAAAAGATTTCCAAAAGCTTCAACATAAAAAGCCCAACTGATTCAGTTTCCCTATCGGATTTCCCAATGCTTTCTCCTAGGTCATTTATATCCAAATTGCGCCCACCCCCTCCATAAAAACAAAGGCTACAGAAACTTAAAACAGCACTTTTGCCTTCTGAAAAGTGTAAGTTAGCTGGCTCGATAAAAGGCCTGAAATCATCTTCAGGGTCGCCATCAAGATTCGAATAATTTGGCAACAACAGCATCTGTAAAAATGAAGACATAAATTCCAAAGGTAGGTGGGAGACATCTTGTGGCACATCCATGTCACTGATAAAGAATTTCAAAGAATCCATGCAAGCCACTGAGTCGTTTTATTTTTATTTTGTGTTTAATGCTTTCTTGTGTAAATATCAAACACATATAAAAGTACAGAAAATAATATAATACATCTTCATGTACTCATTCCCCTTCTTCAACAATTATCCACCCTGGCTACTCTGGCCTTTTCTAGGACCCCAATCACTCTCCCTCCAGCTAGCTCCCTAATTATTTTAAATCAAATCCAAGATATTACATAATTTCATCTGTAAATATTTTAGTATGCATCTTTAAAAGATAAGGACTCTATACTAAAGAAAAAAATCCATCACACCTTAGAAAAATTTACCAATGATTCCTTACTGTCATCAGTTCAACCTTCAAATTTCCCCAGCTGGCTCACAATTTTACTATTTGCTTATTTGAATCAGGATCCAAATAAGATTCATGCATTGTGATTGGTTAATATGTCTCTTAAGTTTTTAATCTTCAGTTTCCCTATCTATCTCTCTCTCTTTTTCCTTGAAAACTTTTGTTGTTTAAAAAGAAGAAAAAAAAAGAAAAAAAATGGGGTCATCTGTACTGTAAGAGTATCCCATGGTAGGGAGCTTACTCGCTGCAACCTTTGGAGTTGTTTGCCAATTTTCTCTTTATCTTCTGTATTTCTGGTAAGATTCTGGTTTGGTTTTCCAGCAACAGAGTGTCATCTATCAGGAGGCATGTATTATTTGATGTGACAGCCATTGATATAGCTCTATCCCCAGAGTTACAAAATGGTGAGAGTCTAGTATTCTTTCTTCATGTGTTAGCTGCAATACTTCTATAAAGAGAATCTTCTCTTTGTCAACTCTTTGACTACCCTGGGATACAATTTATGTAAAAGAATTACAATGATTACTCATTTCTTTCCCTTATTTATCAGTCTACAAATAATGTGTTGATTCCCTAGTATCTACAAAAGAGGTTGTATATTATTTATAAGCATATTTTATGTGTTGTTGATACTCAAATTCTTTGTCCAGTGGGCAAATTTTTTATTTGCTCCTAAGACTACAGTAATTTTACTTAACTTCAGCAATCATACATCTATATTTCCTTTCTCCCAAGCTCTGAAAATCCAAGCTCTTACTGACACCAACAGAAACACTCATTTGTTTTATCCCACTCTTCACACACACTCTTCTATTATGCCTTAGAATAATAATGCTCAGACTATAACCAATAATATAAATACTGAAAAAATTTTCATATTCTTTGCAGATTTTTTTTTTGTTCTGGATTATATCACAATAGAATTGTACACTCAAAGTAATGTGTTTTAGAGTCACTTGAAATAGAACCTTTCTGTGTGGTTATACCACCACTCAGATATACAGATAGGTTAATTTTCCTTTTAACTTTTTAGCAATTGCCTTTTTGGATTTAATTTTACTTTATAATTATGCAAAACATTTATGTGGTTCCAAAGTCAAATCTACAAAACAAAATATTCAACGCCTAGATTCTCTCCATGTCTACTCATTTTACTGCAAAACAAGTAACATCTTTGTCCATCAATTTTTTAAAAAATATAAACAAATATATATATTCATATATATATAATACACACACACACACACACACACACACATATATGCAAATCTCTTAGGTAGCATATCCTATACACTTCCACCACCTCCTACTTTTTTTCACTTAATATATTCTGGAAGTCACACCATATCGGTATATAGAGATATTCTTCATCTTCACACCACTACGTATTAATCCATTTTGTGGATCACAGTGATTTGTTCAATCAGACCCTTCCTGGTAACCATCTTGGATGTTTCCAGTCTTTTACTATTACAGATAGGGTTGCAATGAACAGTCTTGGATATTCTGTGTTTTTGCTGTATCTTTGGGATCTATTTCTAGAACGGGAATTGCTGAGTCAAAGGTAAACATGTGTAACTTGCCAGATGTTGCCAAATTCTCTTCTGAAAGGGGATACACCATTTTGCATTCCTACCAGCATTGTTATTAGAGGGCTAGTTTTCTCCACAGTCTTACCAATAAATAGAATACATTTCAAATATTCGGATTTTTGGCAATCTAGTAAGTGAAAATTATTTTTCAGTGTAGTTTTAATATGCACTTCTCTTATCATGTGTTAGGTTGAGTATTATAAATTAAGCACCTTTGCATTTATTTTTCTGTATGCTACCTATATATCAGGCACATTATTCCATAGGGTTGTTGACCCTTTGTTTAACAACTACATATTGGGGCAAGAACCCTTTATTTGCAGCATAACTTATAAATATATTGCCCAAGTTATCTGTCTTTTACTCTGCCTATAATTTTTGCCATGCAAAAATGCTTTATTTTATGACATCAAATTTATCAATCTTATACATTATTGGTACCAGATGTTGATTCATAGTAGAAAAGTTTTCCCCAGACCTAAGTTATAAAGGAGTTAATCCATGTTTTCTCCAAATACTAGTATTAAAGTATCACCTAAGACTGGATATTTCTATTGCTACCATGATGCAATATCTCATCTAATTCTCTCACTACACCTCTAGTGATACAGGAGAGCAACAATAGATCCAATAGATATTTTTGGAGTTCCTATATTATGCTAGGCACTGCTCTCAGAGATCATATACCCCAGTGAAAATGCCAAAAGGTCATTTTCTTTATGAAGCTTATATTGTGATGATGTTTCCCTTCAATATAAATACTAGGTTAATAAAGGGTTAAAATAAATACTCAGGTGCAGTACAATAAAGAAAACCCCAGTGAGGCCATAATCACCTATAATATCAGAGACAGTTTATCGAAAAAAGTTGTGCTTGAAACTTTAAGGATTTATAAATGAAAAGAGCTCCAAGCATTAAAATAAGTTGTCCTTTGGTTAGGTACTTTCATACCCTCGCTCAGAGGCATGGTTATATACCCAAGGTCTTTGTGGGGTTGCTCTGTCAAGCAACCAACAGTCCACTAGATTGAATCCTTCATGAATCAATCCCAGTGGATACTCAAGGACAAAAAGAACTACAAAGAATCCTTAAACGTTTTTCAATAATCATATTATGGATGAGAATGTTGGCAACATTTATCTCTCGTTTACCTCGATATTCCTGGCCCCTAGAACCATGCCTAACACACAGTATATAGCAGTGATGGCGAACCTATGACACGCGTGTCAGAGGTGACACGTGAACTCATTTTTTGGTTGATTTTTCTTTGTTAAATGGCATTTAAATATATAAAATAAATATCAAAAATATAAGTCTTTGTTTTACTATGGTTGCAAATATCAAAAAATTTCTGTATGTGACACGGCACCAGAGTTAAGTTAGGGTTTTTCAAAATGCTGACATGCCGAGCTCAAAAGGTTCGCCATCACTGGTATATAGTAACAAACAAGGTTACCAAAATAATGCTGCATAACTAATTTCCATATCTTAGTGCTCTGTTTGTTTCATTCTTCACACACACACACACACACACACACACACACACAGTGCAAATATGATCACATGTTTACAAATTACATCTGTAAAATTCATGTACATCTTTCTGCAAATGTTCTTTTTGACCTTGGGTGTGATTGAGGTTGAAGAGTTGACAAATCCTGAGGTCTAGCACTCTGGCAGTCCCTAGCACTTCTAGGCAAGCATTTTGCTCTGCCTGTACAGCATCCAAAAGAGCAGCCAGAGGGGGTTCGCCAGATCTTAATGGCACAACTTGCAATCTGCCCAGTTTCAAATGAGCAACTTCGAAGTAGTATTTCAGAGGCCAAACATCATTCTGTTATAATTATAAGAATTTAAGAAATCACCTACATTTGAAAATGAAATAATAAAATAAAAATAATTTTAAAAATGCAAGAAAAATGCCCCATACTTCAAGATAGACACACTTGCAATGAAAACAAACTTGTAGGGTTAAAATGATCTTCATCCACACAACTTATGACCTCAAGTTGTATTCTCCCTCTCTTTTTCCCCTAATAAAACAAGAGAAGGAAACTATATGTCTGCATGGAATAAATATCTGTGTTTAATTTAAAAAAGAATAAAGTCCACTGGAAATGGGTAGAGGATTCTTGCAGAAGCCCTGCAATTTAACTTCACTCTTCAGACTTTGGTTTGGTATGTAAACAAGCACATAAAGAAACCCAACCACAGCGAATGTGAGCCTTTTTCCAGACGAGCGGGGGCAAGTGTTACAAATGTGGGTCCAGTGTCAGGAGAACATAATCACAGTGTAAACTGGCTATTTCCAAATGGTGCCCCCCAGAAGGAAAAAAAATGAATGGAAGTACTTAATAAATCCTGTTTTCCATAAAATTCATAGCCTCACCCCCCAAAAAAGAAAGAATGTGAGCTCAGGGGTCAAGGAGAGTTTTGTTGGAATTCCCTCCTTCTAAATTCTGTCATCTCCTTTTTAAAGTGGAAATTCAGCTTCCCACAGATATGACAGATATACATCCTTGCTTTTCCTGCAAACCATTCACCAGTGAGCAACACTAACCAGTGGACATGTAGTTTCTCACGGACCATTTGCTAATTGGATACTGTCACTTCCAGTAATAGCTGAATACAGTACAGAAAATGCCTTTTTCAAACAGAAGTAAAACCAAATAAAAATACCAATGGCCTATTTATTTTCCACCAAAGAATATAAAGGACTCTGGATCCATCTCTACACACCAAAACATGGGTGCAGATATGATAGGATTTAAAAAGATTCCGTTGTCTTCATTACATGTTTAGCCACACAGGTCAAATAACATCCCATGGAGCTCAAAAAGAAGGGCCAAATTCTTCTGTTTCACTGGAAAAATAAGTTGCTCAAAATAAATTGACAATAGGCTAAGGATTGGAAAGTTTTTGATTAAAAAGGGATTTTTGTTGGAACACTTATAATGAGATTTGAGCTACAGTAACAATATAAAATTGAAAGCAAAATTACATACAAAATGAGTACTGTAAAATATCATTATTTTAGTACAATGGAAAATAAGGTGTTTGTGGTTTTACTCTATAAATTCTGTGTTGTCTGCTCATATGTATTTCTTCTTGGCTGTCTTCTGAATAGCCATTCTGATCTCCAAGGCCTCTGCACCAGCCTTCATTTATGGTGGTGAGGGGGGTGAAGGGGACCCACACAATCAGCATCTTCTAGGCTCAACTTTTCCCCCGCATTTTATTGACTTTTCAGGACTAATTCTTGTCCACGCATCACATTGGTGTTCAGTTACAGGGCAGACAATGAATTTTCCTAATCCATTTAGTGTGCTGACAGCCAAGTTCACAATTTATAGGATTTCCTTTTAGACGTCTACCTATTTCACAGTTCATTAAGACTCAAACTGAACACCTGTGTTTATGAAGTCAAAAGCAATTTTATACTAACAAGGTGTTAAATAAGGCATTCTCTGGAAGCCTGAACAACAATAATAACAACAAAAGGACTAGATGCTTGGCCTGTGGAACAGACTCATGTCCGTAGCTACCTGCCTCATCCTTTAATAGACAAAGCATCCCATGGACCCGCAGCCAACAAGCACAACACAGCTGAATTCCTCCACCAGAAATCTTTCAGGTTTTACCTTAAGAAAGCCAGAGCATGAGGCTGCCGTACAAAGTTCACCCGGATATCTAAAATCTGCAAAACGGCTAAAAATTTCAGGAAGGAGAATGTGGCCCCTTTAAACAATGTCTTCGCTAGCTGGATATAAGGACATTTTCAGCATTCTGGGGCCCACAACGCCTGACCCTGGCTCATTTTTATGTGACCCCAAAGTTTTCACATCATTAATAAAGAGAGAATCAAAACAAAGCCCACAGACGTTAGGGGAGGGGAAAGTGTAGTTTGGCACTGCCATCATACATACCCTCAAAATGAAAAAGGGAAAAAGGGGAATGCACATAGCAGAGGTGGTGACCCCTATAACGACTGTGGTTCCCAAGGCTTTCTTTTCTACTGGTAATAAACCATTTTGCAGACCTCCCAATTGTGGCCACCATGATAGTTACAGCTTGCAGGTTTATGTCTTTTTCTTGCAGCTAAGAGTGTTATCAATAAAAATTGCAAATGATGCCTTTCCTGGTCAAATAAAAACATTTTTAAATGTGAAGCCAGCAACGGGATTAGAATGGAAAAATACAAGTGACACCAGGATGTTGTTTTGTCTATTTTTTTTTCCAGCAAGTCCCTTAATGTATTAATTTTAAAGGCATTCCTTGCAAGTCTTGAAAGGGAGACAGCACACCCCGATGATGCGGTAACTGGTGATTTGACTGTCTTCAAAGTCGGTTGTGTCGGATATTACCAACGCTCTTAAAAAGCACCTCACTGTTAAATGCCTTGATTATGAAGAGCATTAAACAAAAGTCTATCTCAGAAAGCACGTTTGACATAATATTCTTTGAAGGCTGGGCTGAAGGGATTAAAAAGGGCTTTTCTGCTTGCTAGTCAACCACGGCAGGAGGTAAAAAGGGAAACTGAAATGACAGAGAAAGGAAAGGAGCACTCTGGGGAAATCCACCCTATGTATGTGGCAAATATTGGTTTTGTTCATTAAAAAACCCTCTTGCTCAAAACATGTGAATTCAGAAGAGAGGTGTTCCTTAGTATCTGGAATAGTTTGCAAAGCCCTGTGTGAATGTAGCCGGCCCCACAGTCCCACGGGGCCACAAAGCATTCAGACTCCTTGGCACGGTAACCTTTATGCCCAGGAGTCTGGCCTCACCATAAAGTGAGAAGGAGGGCTCATCTCAAGATGAGCAAACCAAGAAACAAGGACTCATGAAATGTGTCTTCTCCATGGAACAACAACATTTTCATTGTCAAAAGCTTGGCTTTTATAATCCAGCTTGAAAACTGACAGCTCAAGTCTGCTCTCTGGTTGTGTTATGACACTGAATCATGCGTGACTCAGAGACCAAACATCGCTGTCACCTCCTCCTCTGCCAGCACCCTGCACAACCTCCCTGAAGAAATGGCCATCACCACTTCTGTTAAAAAGGCACTTAATAACTTTTTTCATTACAAATGTATAATATCTGTATCATAGACAATTTAAAGATCACCTGGGTCTCCAACATAAAGAGAAAACACAGTAAGATACTGTTTTCCATCCTTTTACTTTTTTTACAAAGTGTGCATGTATGTGTGAATATAAGTAAATGTACATAATCGTAACATCTTTAAAGAAATAAAAATTAAATGTTACACAATGAATTCTTCTTAATGTACTAGGATTCTAGACTTCATGAAAAATGTTGCCATCTCTTGAGTTAGGCCAATATCCTTCAATATTATGGCCACAGTGTTATTGTTATTACAGCCATATGCTACTATGAGGAGTTAAACCCCCGAGTTATTCATTCTTCTTTCTCTTCATAGCCAGTTTACTAAGCATTCTTGCAGTCCCAATGAAGTCACCTATTAAGACATAATTATAAAACTTACAATAAACTTTGCCATGAACACTAAATGTGATCATGTATGTCAGTCCCTTGACACAAAGGGACTCATGGAAGGCCTAGATATAGGGTTAAGAGTTCAGGATTTGAGAGCTGAGGCCCTGTCACTCATCATTGTGTAACCTTGAGCAAGTTACACATCCTCTCTGAACCTCTATTTTCTCATCTTAAAAATAAATGGGTCAACAATACCAACTTCACAAGTTGAAAGTCAAGAGTAAAATAAAGTATTGCATGGGACACACTTAGCCATAGTTACCGGAACTCAGAATGGCAGCCACAAGACACTTGGTAGACATTTGGGCAATACAATTAAATTTAAAAGTCTAAGACCAATAGCTCCTGAGATTATGGGTCCAACCTTATCCAATGCTCAATAAAATATTATCAAGTAATACCTCCCTCATTTAGACAATGAGAGAAGGGTCTTTCTGAAGTACAGCCTACTGAAGCATTTCTGAGTAGATGAGGTAACTTCTGAAATAATCAAGCCAGCAGCGTGTCTGTAACCCCATAAATAGCATCCCCTCTCTCAAAGAGAGCCAAGTTGCTTGAGTGTGGACTCAAAATAAATTGGCTTTAATCAAAACACAGAAAGAGTATCAGAGTAACCCTCTTAGCAATGTGAACCTTCCAGTATGAGCGATATGAATGGATATTTCATACAGCTTGCATACTTTAGTTTTCAAAGGAGCTGAACACTTATTTCTTTGTATTTCCTCTCCTTCTTTTGCTTATCCACTTTTAAACAACACAACGAAGGTAACATATAATTAAGATATTGTGTGAAATTATTAATAACCAGAAATTCCTGAGCGTTTATGGTACTATAAATCAGTTATCTGTCACTCATCCATATACCCAATAGAATGTTGGCTGGATGAGGGCTGAAACCATAGTTCGTACACAGTAGTCATTCAGAAACTATGTGTTGCATGAAATCTATAGGGCAGGAATCTTTCATGTGAAATTCTCAGAAGTGCTTCAGGGCATCTATCAACTGCCTGAAATTATATTCATTATTGCATGTGAATATGAGTGTGTATGTGCTGAGGTGAATGTTTCTAGGGAATAAGCCTATAAATTGCATGATAGATTTCTATATATATTTCATTTAAAAAACAAAAACAAAAATGCTATGGACCCTTGTTATGGAGCTGCCACTAACCTAACCTGCATGTGTTGTACCTTGTCTTCAAGAACACAAAACCCTTATATTCTCCATTAACGGGCTCTCTTCCCTGACCTATTTGAAACAGCAGTGAGTATAAAAGCAAGCATCGCACCACTGTCATATAACACATCTTCCAGAAAAGATGCAAAGGAGTTGTCACATCTGGTTGTTACAAACCATGCTGGGCTGGGGAAACGTGTAGTTGCTGGAAAGCCCAAAGAAACCTCTTAATTTGGGTCTAGAACAAATAGATGGCACTTTTATAGTAACTTCATTAAAAAGTGACTCCATTGAAATGTAAAAATCTGAGTTCTGTATCTGTGGACACCAAAATCTCAAAGGAGACCCACAAAGGCAGAACACACAGAATGGATGATGAAAGAGAAGTGAGCGGGAGCATTCCCCAAACACCCGTGAGATACAATAAAAATAATAGCAGCAATGATGATAATCAACACAATTTATAGCTAAAACCTCTTACCAGAGTTAAAGCACTTTTCACACAGATGCACCAGGCTGACACAAAGACTAACATTTTATAGATCAAGACATGTAAGCTCAGAGAAGTTCAAGTCTTATCCACGTCACAGTTATCCAATGGGAAGGCTGAAGTATGTCCACACACCTCCCACTTCTAAATGCTGTGTTCTTCACACAACATTTCACTTCAGACCATAAAATAAAATCTAGGCCTCTCTTCTAAATATCTGGATATGTTGGTAATTATTTTTAAATATATTTTTTTATGATTTCAGAGACGGGGAAGGAGAGAGATCAAGAGACAGAAACACTGATGAGAGAGAAACATCATAGATCGGCTGCCTCCTGCAATCCCCCTATTGGGGATCAAGCCAGCAACCCAGGTTGTGCCCTGGCCAGGAATCAAACCAGTGAGCTCTTGGTTCATGGGTCAACACTCAACCACTGAGCCACACCACCAGGCAAGTAATTATGTGTTGAAATCCAGAAAAATCGAGGTGCTAAAGAAAACTAGTTTATTATCTCTATTGCCATGTAATTAATGTGTTGGAGGATAGGGATAAGTTGGTACATAAAAAGCATCCAGGAAAGTAGCAAAATAAGAAACTTGGCTTTAGGGACCTTTGATGCTATTTTAAAAAGTAAAATGTTATGTTAAGAGCTATGTGGTGTATCCCTCTGTGTGCATAATTATTATTCCATTGATTTATTGCTCACATGTCAAAGAGCATCTGGGCATTTATGCAAGTTAAAACAACCAACCCAAGAGCCAAGCCACACAGCCTCAAACCCAGACAACTTGCCTCCCACCCTTGTCCCGCTCTTCATCCTGCCACCTCCCAAACAAAAATTCTCATAGTAAGGATCTTCCTGGCAGAGATGAACTGTTAAACCAGTGACATCTGTCATGTACACCATATTCTAAAAGAGTAGCTAAAACCAGTTAATAGCATAGATTTTCCAGAGAAACCAGCAAATTTCTTCTAATTCTAGAAAGAACCCTCTTCTGTTTTGGCAAAAGCTTTTAAGGAGTAACTCAGGAATCAAACTGGAAGGAGCTATCACATGTAACCTTCTGCAAGGATGAGCCCTGATCTGTCATATGGGCATAATGAATCATAACGTATCTACTAAATACTCATCCACTAAGGTAGGGAGACTCTTTAGAGGTGGGAAAATCACTTTAATATATTTCACCCTGTTGCCAAAAATCCTTTGCCTATGATCCAACCAATAGAGTAAATTTTAACTGAAACTGCTTCCCCTAAGAGATGGACATCACTGGGTAACTGTCTCCATTTTTATTTACAGAGATCTTAAAAGAAAAAAAAGGGCAAAAAGAAAATTCCTCTGATGTCTCCAGCTGATAAAATCATTAATCACACACTCCAAACTTCAAAGCAGAAGACGAGAAAATCACCTCACTTTCCCTGCAAATGGAGAATAATTTTTCTACTTCAAAGAACCATCTTTTTTATTGGGTCATTTTAATTATTGAACGTGGGATGGAAGCTATCCACATAATGTCACCACTGTCTTTTTCATGAAATATACATAGGTCTAATTTGACTACATTCACTCAAGAGGGAAACACTGAGGAGAGGATAAGAAAAGGGATATGGGCTGGGGATACAGCTCTCCTCAGTGCAAAGGAGTAAGAGAAAGGAAGTAAGCCTTTCAGGGCTGACTTTTCTCATTCCTTCCTCTTGGAGAGAAACCACCAAAAAGCGGACTGCCTATTTGGGCAATTCCTCAAGGGACTGCCTTGCTTCTCAATTCTCCTCCTACCCAACACACGGCAACACAATCACACTACCTTTATTAGTAACTAGAGGCCCGGTGCACGAAGTCATGCACAAGTGGGGGGGTCCCTCGGCCTGGCCGGTGATCAGGGCCAATAGGGGACATCTCACCCAGCCACGATCAGGGCCGATCAGGGCCAGCTGGCTGCGGGGGAGGGACCGCGGGAGGTTGGCTGGCCTGGCCGTGGGAATTTGGCTGTGGGAGCACACTGACCACCAGGGGGCAGCTCATGCATTGAGCATCTGCTCCCTGGTGGTCAGTGCGCGTCATAGTGACCAGTCGACCTGTTGTAACCGTCACTTAGGCTTTTATAGATACTAGTATAGATGCTGGCATTATTGCCAACCTCAGACAACTGTGGGTACAATCAGTTGATTTGTGAATAACGAGTGTGAAGAAAACCTTGTGTTCCAGAACAAGGGTCAGCAAACTAGCTGGCCCTGTTCAGAGTAAGACTGCTAGGGAGAGGTCAAGTCAGGCATCCCAATCCCCACTCGGCCCTTTTCCCACAAAATCACAATGCCGAGAATTGGCAAATTTCTTCTGTAAAGGGCCAGAGAGTAAATATTTTTAGCTTCGCGGCCTATACAATCTCTGCAGCTACTCAATTCTGCAGTTATAGCCAAACACAACACATAGACACTAGTAAATGAGTATGGCTGAGTCCTAGCAAAACATTACTTCCAAAAATAGGCTGAGGGTGGGATTTGTCCACAAGCCATAGTTTTCCACTCCTATTCTAGTCAAGTGCTAGATAATAGAAATGTTCTAGCACTGTGCTAGCCAATACAGCAGCCATTAGCCAGAGCTGACCATTAAATACTTAAAATGTGGCTAGTGTGACTAAGGAACTACATTTTAAATTTTACAGAATTTAATTTTCTTTAGTTTTTATTAAATTTATTGGGGTGATATTCATTTAATAGGATCATATAGGTTTCTATGATACATGATCTATATATATAGCATTTTGTAGCCACCACCCAAAGTCAAATCATCTTCTGTCACCATGTATTTGGCCCCCTTTACCCAGGAACTGCATTTTAAATGTTACTGACTTTTACTCATTTAAATTTTAACAGACAAGGGTGGCTAGTGCAGTGGTCGGCAAACTGCGGCCCCTTGAGTGTGGCTCTTCCACAAAATACCACGTGCGGGCACGCACGTACAGTGCGATTGAAACTTCGTGGCCACACTCAAGGGGCCAAAGAGCCGCATGTGGCTCGCGAGCCGCAGTTTGCCGTCCACTGGGCTAGTGGCTCCAGTATTCAATAGCACAGTGGTAGATGCTTCTCACTGCTCCTCTTCAAAGCAGATTCAGGCCACCTTCCAATTTATGGCATAGTTTAAAATTTTTCCTTAAAAAAGAAGATATCCATGCTTCCACATTCAGAATGAAGCCACATCCAACTGAAAATTATGTTTCTTACGTGTGGAATATCTACATCATTGAAGCGAAAATAAGTGTTTGGTTTGAATCAATCAAATAACAGCAATTTAGCCAATGTGAAGTGCATAGGGGCTAAGTCGGATCCACGCCAAGACTTATCCAATGTGGAACCTGTTTCCTGTCTCCTCTGAACACTGGCCTGCACCTCCACTGAGAGCACAGACCTACTGAATGGCCCCACGAACTCCTAAGGAAGGACCAAATCTCCCCACAGACCCGAAAATGTATACATTCAAAGACATGGTTCAAGAGCACAAGAGGGAACACGCATCTCAGTTAGGCTGCCTTCTCCCAAAGCGATCACATCATACGCTGCCTCTACACGGATATCGGGCATTCACCGCATCCTTCGCTGCTGCCCACACGGATAATTTATTTTCTGCCAACTGTTTTATTTGCACAATAAGTAGCTTGTGTCCTGCATTCCTTCGCCATCCCCAAAATATAATCCAATGGGGAGAAGCAAGGAAATAAGATAGTAACGTGTTTTTTTTGTTTTCCAAGTGTAAATAAGAAATAACAAACCAAGTGTTCCTTTAAGCAATTTGTGTAATACCAGCTTTCTTCAAAGGGTAAAAGAATATTGAAAATTAAGGATACTCTTTGGGAAGTAAGAAACCTTTGGAATCATAGGTGCCAGGAGGGGAACCTATATAAATACACAACAAAGGAAGGTAAATGACATTCTGACTTTTAAAAATGATTTTTGATAAAAATAAAACCATTCCAGATCCAATCATTTATCTGTGGTTCCCAAATCTGCAAAGCTGAAAAAATGAAAGAAAAAAAATCCAAGTGTGAAGCAAACTCCCTTTACTGGCACAACCTGATGCAAACTGGCAGAGGGTTACTTATACAGTCTCTATTTATCCACTTTAGGGTGAGAACTTCTTTTCTGCATAAATATCCATGTGTTTGTACAACACTCCCAGCAACCTCACTGGGAATGTTACACAATCTATAATACATGCAGTAGGTCTTCCCTTTCCAAAATCCACCCAAATATCCGATATCCAAAACACCTCTTGCCCCAAGGGTTTGGATAAGGAATCTTCTAAAGAAAGCTGTTCAGGTAGAACATTTTCTATCAACTCAGCGTCTGCTGCCCAGAATTCTGAGACAGTGCCTTACCTCGGTTTGAAGAATGGCAGCCCGCTGTTCTTTGGCAGTAAGCGACTCTTTAAGCACTTCAATGTGTTGCTTGCAATCTGAATTTTGATTGCTAAGGGTTTCAAGCTTTGTTTGTAAGGCAAGAAGTTCTGATTCCTTCTTTGAAAGTTCCTGCTTTAGCTGATCAATCTGTAAAACAACAAAATTGCAAGAAATTAGAAGCCACAAATACTACTCTCTATTTGAAAACTACTGATTTCTCTTACAGTCCGTGTGTGTGTGTGTGTGTGTGTGTGTGTGTGTGTGTGTTCTTTAAATGACTTGTTTCTTTTTCTTTTTCACAGTCAGTGATTATTATTTCAAACAATGCAGGCTATACGTTTGATGAAAACGATGCTCCTGGGAGTCACACAGACTTGGGTCTGCGGTGGCTCTGCAAATGTGGCGGAGAGTGTAGAAAGCCAGAAAGGTAAGGTCAGCAGACGTCCGTCCACCTTCCACCCCACTGAGAACAAAGGTTCACAGTGGAAAGAAGGCTTCCAGGCCAAACCTACTATTCATCTATGAAACCAAAGACAATTCACCAAGATCCTCAGAGGGGTAAACAGGGAGCTAGTAAAGGTACTTAACCTAAGACATAACCTGGACCTTCTCTACTATTCCACAGTGGAAATGATCATTCAAGGGCATTATTTGACAAAAGAGAATTCTCACCCCCAGTCCCAAAAAATAAGTATTGGGGGTGTTTCTTTTGCTTATATTAAATACTGAGAAAATACAAAAGAAATAAAATATATATAAAGTATAAGGGAAAATAACACAAGTAATATCCATCATTCAATTCACCAAAAAAGATAGTTAGAATTATCTGTGCTCCAGCACATTTCTATCTCGTTCTTTCCCCCTTCAGAAATAATTCCCACTCTAAATTTTATGCTGATCATTTTCTTGCTTGTCTTTTAGGTTCACCATGTATTTTTTTCCATCTGTAAATGATATATACCATTTAGTTTTGAATACTATTTAGGTTTTTAACTTTGTTTGCAGTGTATGTTTTGTGGGATATTTTTTAAGCATTAGGCTTTTTTTCTACTCAATCTTATGTCCTGGAGATTAAATTGTGTTATTGTACAAGCAATTTGTTTGTTTTCTTTGAAGAACAGTATTCCATTGTAAAACTTCACCGCAGTTTATTTGTCCATTCTGCTGCTGATAGACATCTGGGTTTGTTTCCAGGTGTTGTTGGTTTTTTCCCTATTAAAGTGCTATTCTGGCCTGGCCAATGTGGCTCAGTGTCGATCTATGAACCAAGCGGTCACGGTTTCATTCTAGGTCTGGGCACATGCCCAGGTTCCAGGCTCAAACCCCAGTGGGGGAACTGCAGGAGGCAGCCGATCAATGATTCTCTCTCATCATTGATGTTTCTATCTCTCTCTCCCTCTCCCTCTGAAATCAATAAAAGTATTTTTTTTAAAGTGCTATTCTGAACATTCTTCTACATATCACCTGGTACACATAGTAAAAATAATCTAAAAGTTAAATTGCTGGACCACATAGTATACACATCTTCCACTTCACTAGACAAACAAATGTTTTCCAAAGCAGTTACATTAATATTCATAGTCACAGGCACGGCGTGTTCATCACTCCACAGCTTTGCCAATCTTATGTCACCAGCGTTCTACATTTCTGCCTGCAGAAGGAATGGCAGCTTCAGCCTCCTCCTGCTGGCAGCCAGCCACCATGCTAGAAGTCAGCTATCCTCCAACCGCTGTGCTCCGAGGAAGCCATACCAAACACACAGTGGGCAAAGAAAGACAGAGAAGCTGGTGGAAATAATTCCTTTGTCTTGTTCATGATCGTAAAGGGAAGAATTTCAATGTTTCACCATGAATGTTCATGTTTGTTTTAGCTTTTTATAGGCCCTCTTAGGTTTCAGAAAGTTCCATTTTATTACAACTTTGGAAAGTGTTTTGTTTTGTTTTTTTAATCTTCACCCAAGGATGTGTTTACTGATTTGAGAGAGAGGAAGGAAGGGAGATGGATGAGTAGTTTGTCTTCCATATTTCGATCTTTGAATCTGCTTCATCTGTTAATCACTTAAAGGTGGGTTAAAACACCTACTTAATGAGGAAATCATAAATTCTTCCTTATAGTTCTACCAATTTTTAGATCTAGAAATGGTTTCTTTGTCTTAATGTCTACAAATCCATTCCTTTAAAGGCTATGAAATCTGTCATTAGCTGCAGTTTTTATAGTTTTATTGAAATATAATTTACATACCATAAAATTCACCTAACTAAAGTGTACTATTGATGGTTTTTAGTATTTCCCATCATCATCATGGTTGTACACGTGAATCCTCTCAAAATAAAACCTTTCATCATCTCAAAATGAAAGCCTCAAACCATTAGCTGTCCCTCTCCATTCCCCACCCTCTACCCCCAGCTGTAGGCAAACGATACTAGTAATCTACTTTCTGTCTCTATAGATTGGCCTATTCTGGGTATTTTGTATAAATGGAATCACACAATATATGTACTTTGTGACTGGCTTCTTTCATGTAGCACAATATTTCGAGATTCATCCTTTTTATTGCTGAATAATATTCCCGAGCATGAATATAGCACATTCTATCAATTCACCAGTTGATGGGCACTCAGGCTGTTTCTATATTTTGGCTATTATGAATAATGCCACTACGAATATTCATGCACAACCCTGTGTGGACAAGCTTTCATTTCTCTTTGGTATATATTTAGGTGTAGAATTGTGAGGACATGTGGCAACTATATGTTTAGCATTTTGAAGACATTCTAAATCATTTGCCTAAGTGACTGTAGCATTTCCCATTACCACCAGCAATATATGTGGGCTCTAACTTTTTCATACTCTTACCAGAATTTGTTATTGTCTGTCTTTTTAATTATAGCCATTATGAAGGGTATAAAGTGGTATCTCATTATGGTTTTGACTTGCATTTCTCTAATAACTAATGACACTAAGCATATTTTCACATACTTATTAGCCATTCATACTGGTATATCTCTTTTGGACAAGTATTCTAACTGTTTCTACGACTTTTTCTTTGCCTTTTATGGCTTTATTTGATACAAATGGATAGGTTTCTTCCTATTTCTCCTTTTGGGGTACTTTGAGCCTCCTGATTGTGGACTGGTACCTGTCATCAGTTTTGGAAAAGTATCAGCTTTTATTTCTTCAAATATGAATAGTGATCTACTACATCGTTCTTTCTTGAACTCTGATTATAGTTATAATTGACCTTCTTTTTCTATGTATCTTAACTTATCTTTCATGTATTGCATCTTTTTATTTAATTTATTCTGCTCTATTTTCTAGTTTGTTAAGTCTCTCTTCTTCTGTGACCCTCCTCTGTGATGACTTTATATTTATTCATTGAGCTTTGAAATTTGCATTTTTATTTTCCCATTTCTAGAAGTTCTCTTTAAATTTGCTTGGTATTTTAATTTATTTTTTAAATATATATTTTATTGATTTCAGAGGGGAGGGGAGAGGTAGAGAGACAGAAACATCAATGAAAGAACCATTGATTAGCTGCCTCCTGATTACCCCCCACTGGGGTTTGAGCCCACAACTCGGGCATGTGCCCTGACTGGGAATCACACCATGACCTCCTGGTTCAAAGGTCGAGGCTCAACCACTGAGCAACACTCGTTGGGCTAAATTTTCTTGATATTTTTACACTTGGAGTGCGGGAAACGAGTTAAGTCGGCTCACGTGAATTGCGCGTACTCCGCGGGAGCCGTCTTAAAACTCGGTTCATCTTAAAAATCCAAGTCCTAAAGTTCTTGCCACCTGGATCTGCTGTCTGTTTTTTCTACTGATTCATGGTGGCTTGTAATCCACCCTTTTGGTGGATGGAACAAAACCAAAAGACAGAGCCATCTTATATTTTGGCGGGAAATTCACCCGCACTCCAAGTGTTTATATTCTCTCGACTTTTATTTGTATTCAAATACCTTCTTTTATTTATTTAAACATATTAATCACATTTATGTCATAGCGTTTGTCTTAAAAATCCAAGTCCTAAAGTTCTTGCCACCTGGATCTGCTGTCTGTTTTTTCTACTGATTCATGGTGGCTTGCTTTCTTGCAGGTTTTCTAATTAAAAAAATAATATTGTGCCTTCATTTTTTTTGTAACTTTATCTACAGAAATATTTTGCAGGCTAAGTTAGCATGCAGCCTTCCAGAGCAGTTGCCTCTGCCAATACCTGAGGCCCTACCAACCAAGGACCCCTTTAAACCACATCCTCTACTTGAAGATTCCGGATCACCTCACACTGCACATCCGTGCAAGATCCAGCTGTGGGTATAGATTCTCAGAGATCTTTTTTTTGTCTTCCACTTGGCTCAAAGTTTTAAAATATATACTTTTCCCTGTAGCCTCCAGTCTGAGTGAGAGGAGAGTAGAATTGGGAGGTTATTTGTAGTTAATCCTCACACCGAAGGGTGATGCTGTCCGGGATCCCAGCCTTATGTGGTGTGGCAGCAGAATCCCTATTTGACTCTTCATCTTGAGCAGGCTCAGGCTTCTGTCTCTTTTCTTAAATGTCCCTGTGACTGTGAAAATCAAAGCTCAAGTCCACTTGCCTAGCAAAGACTAACAAGAAGATTTAACCAGTGCTCGATTGATCACTCCAGCTCCCTGCTTTGGCTTAGTTTGGGCCCTTGAGATTCTTTCTAACTTGACAGTTCACAAGTACATTTTTATTTTATTTTCTGTTTGTTTTAAATTTATCTTTATTGTTGAAAGTATTACAGATGCCCCCCTTTTTCCCTGTGGACCTCCTCAAGGGAAATACGTTCTAAAATACATTTCATCCAGCAATTTTTGTTGTTTTCAGCAACTGAAACTGGCATAAACAAGGGCCAAGCTACTGACAATAACTGCTGAGCATGAACCAGAGTGAGATGCTTAAAAAAAGAAGTGAAAACATCTTCAGAAGTGTTCAGGTTGCACAATTTACTAGAAGGATTTATACGGAAAGAGATTCCATCCTCAGGAGAAGTCAGACTGATCAGGGGGCAAATAGGTTGCATCTTTGTTGCCATATCAAAAGGTTTGGTAGTGGCCGGCCGAAAGGTAGTCTTGAGAATGGTTCTGGATTTGCCTGAACGTTCACTGGGAGAGAATCGTGATTGATTATCAACATACTCTGCATGTGTAAGCAGGTGGTGGCACGGCTCAGGTATGTGCAATCCATGAACTACATTATTATTGTCATAATCTAATCATGTGAGTCGATGATCATTTTTCTCTGGAATAGAATAAGAAATTCTCTCTCTCTCTCTCTCTCTCTCTCTCTCTCTCTCTCTCACACACACACACACACACACACAATGGAG
Source organism: Myotis lucifugus (assembly GCF_000147115.1). Classification (NCBI taxonomy): domain Eukaryota; kingdom Metazoa; phylum Chordata; class Mammalia; order Chiroptera; family Vespertilionidae; genus Myotis; species Myotis lucifugus. Next base: position 3,319,834 of record NW_005871131.1, read on the forward strand.
TGTAAGTAGAGGGGAAATCAAGATTAGGATTACCTAAAATTACAAAAGAAAAAACATCTGTTGTGATCAGCAGTCTTCTCAGGGGATTTGGCTACAAATCATAGGCAGTTGACCTGACAGCACAGAATCTAGTTGATTCCACATATGAAACTTATTTATCTGGAAATAATGCTAAAAACAAAACTTTCAACTCTACATGCCTATGCAAAAATGATGCTTCTAGTGAAAAATCCAATCTGTGCTAACTGCTACAAATACCGGAGTAGAAATCCACTGTGAGAGTGGGGTATTGAGAGAGAAATTTGAATGAAATTAACTTGATCGACAAAATGGTATTTTGGTAATAGAAAGAAAGAAGATGGGAGGTTCTACATACACCTACTTTATTCAATAAAAACAGACTGATAATGATGAAACTCTTTCAGTCTATAAATATTAAATACGCAGTTGCTTTAAATAGCTTTCAGACTATCACTGACATGAGATGAATTTTAAATAAATATTATATGCAGACAATAACAGAAAAAGACTTTTCTAGAGGGAATATAGTTATGGGGTAAAAAAAACATATTCTTCCATAAAAATATGCCTTTGGCTTCTTTTATAGCCATAAACTCAATAAAAATGGAAAGTGATGCAATCGGACATACATGAGAACTGAGGCGGGGGAAGGCTGTCTGGGTGATGGCAAGAAAAGCCAATCGGAATTACATCCATGCTTTGCATGCAGTCCATGTGGACATCAGGCACACTTCATCTCGTCTGAAAGTTCTTCCACCGCTTATGTCTGTGACACAACCAACACCCTGGAAAAAGGACTCTGCCAAGGAAAACAGCGTCTTTGTCACTGCAGATATGGCCCTCGTGTGTAGCAAGTGATATGCGTGTTATCATGCAGTTTGGGTTATGAGGATTGTAATCCGTCAGAGATTAGTAAGAAAATGGGTTACAAATTCCAAATAAAGGGGGGATCGAACACAACAGACTGGCGTCTTGGGCGAACTCTGAAAGCAGAGGGAGCAGCTAATATAGAAGCACTGGGATCGGTGGGCGAGAAATGTGTTAGATGAGGAACAAAGCCTTGTACAGAACAAGGGATGCCATCACTCTTCCCCTGCCAGGAAAACATTTATGTATGTTACATTCCATTGTCAAAGGCTTAACAGTGCTCCTGAAAGTAATTCATGCTTTTCACAGCCTCTTGGTTCTGCTCTCACAGTCTGATCCCTCTAAGCCAGTGGTTCTCAACCTTGGCTGCACATTAGAATCACCTGGGAATCTTTTTTAAAAATCCTCTTTTTAAAATCCTGATTTCTGGGCCTCATCCTCCGATTCCCAGGTGATTCTAATGTGCAGCCAAGGTTGAGAACCACTGCTCTAAGCTCTCTAAGGAGGCCTGTTGGGACCCGGGGGGGGGGGGGGGGGGGGGCGGGGGCGGCGGTGGAGAAGGTGTAGAAATTGAAGTTTCCAACAGGGAGCGTGGTGCAGCCAGCAGGTCTCCCAGAGCCTCGGTACTCAGGGATAATGTGCAAGTGCCGAAGGGCTTGCAAGACGCCAGAATCTCCACCCAGGGCTATGGCCAGCAGCCCTGTGCCTTTGCACAGATGAGTTTCTGAGATCTGCTTTTACGTTTTTGCAATTCACCTTCCAGCTTTCCAGAAAGGTTACGATCATAGTTTTTCTATGACATCACATTAACAAAAGCAATTTAGGTCTTCAGTGCTGCTTAATTTAATCACGGAGCTTTCAAGGGTCCCTACCAGTCCCAGGATCTGTTCAACATCAAAAAAGAGGTGCGCGCGCTTTCACGTGGCTATTAAAATACTTCCTTTCCCTCCAGCCTACATGCTTGACTCATCTTAATAATTAGTGCAAGCAGAAATTCCTTTTCATACACAACATTGGAACATTGTTTCTATGTCAAATTTCACTGAAAAAGTATCTTCAATATACTTCTATATCTAAAAATGAGTTTGTATATAACAATTCTTGGTAGCTGCCTTTATTATCTATTTGGAGCAAATCATTCCAGATTGAAATAGAGATGGATTTGAGATCCTCCTCTGTTAATGAAAAAGAATCAAATGCTGACTCAGTTTTATCAATAGGGAATCATAAAAACAATTTCCAGTTAAACAGTATTTCAAAAATATCAGCAAATGAGAACATGGATATGTGAACAATATTAGGGGATATTTTTTTCCTAATTAGGTTGAATTTATCATATCATTGTTATTTTAAAAATAGAAAACTCCTGCCCTGGCTGTTGTTGCTCAATGGTTAGAGCCTCGACCCACTCACTGAAGAGTTGTAGATTCCATGGTCAAGGGCACGTGCCTGGTTGCAGATTTGATCCCCAGCCCTGGTTGGGGCAAGTGCAGGAGGCAACCAATTGATGTGTCTCTCTCACATCTCTCTTCTCTCTCTCTCTCTCTCTCTCTCTCTCTCTCTCTCTCTCTCTCTTCCTCTCCCTCTTTCTCTGTCTGCCCTCTCTCCCTCCCTTCCACTCTCTCTTAAACAACAAACAAAAATCAATGGAAAAAAATATCCCCTGGTGAGGACTAACAAAAAAATAAAAAATAGTAAACTTAGAAGTAAGCATGATAAAACATGCTTTGACATCTGGTAAAGAAATACTCAGGTCCTAGCTGGCTTGGCTCAGTGCATAGAGTATCAGCCTGCAGACTGAAGGGTCCCAGGTTCTATTCCAGCCAAGGGCACATGCCTGGGTTGCAGGCTTGATGCCCAGTAGGGGGCGTGCAGGAGGCAGCTGATCAATGATTCTGTCTCATCATTGATGTTTCTATCTCTCTCTCCTTCTCCCTTCCTCTCTGAAAACAATAAAGAAATATATTTAATAAAAAAAGAGAAATACTCAGGGCAATCAGCACCTTTAACCTCGTCGTGCACACAGTGGTTATTCTAGTTGCCTCTCCAAAAGCCCCTGGTTAGGGAGAAACTTTCTGGATCACCTTTAAAGCTTTCCACATATTCGTTACAATCAGCAATAAGAAGGCACAATATTTAACTGCAATTTTAAGCTTGGTTTCCAAAGAGTGTGAGTCCCCTCCTTATGCAGCATCCCATAAAGATGTCTGAAATGTTCTACCATGACTCTTTGAGTCTTTATAAAACATTAAAACAAAAGTTGTAAAGTCAACACTCCTAGCCTCAAATCTATCATTTTTTGTTAGTTGGGATCCAACGTCCTTTTGTGATTTCCATTTCTATCACTGCCTCAGTAAACCCAGTAACTTTAACAATTACTTCTCTATTTCCCACATGAGTTTCAGAGCCTCTAGGATTTATAATTTAATATTTCTTTCCTGTTTTGGAAAATCTGTCATTTCACATAGATTTGAGTTCTTCCTACTTCCCTATCTGTGTGAAGTTGGGGGGTGGGATGATATTTTCACTTATCCTTCTAGGTTTTCTCTAACATTGATTTAAGTCTGCATTCTTCATTGCTTTTTTATTTAGACAAAAAAATACTACCACCTCTAAACCTAAACAACCTGCATTGCTCTAGCCAAAAGTGAATTCCCCTCCCATCAAATCTTCAGGGTAGTGTTGTTTTGTTTGTTTGTTAGTTTTATATTTTTATTTATTTCCGAGAGGAAGGAAGAGGGAGAAAGAGATAGAAACATCAATGATGAGAGAAAATCATTGATTGGCTGCCTCTTGCACACCCCCTACTGGGGATCGAGCCCGCAACCCGGGCATGTGCCCTTGACCAGAATCAAACCTGGGACCCTTCAGTCGCAGGCTGATGCTCTATCCACTGAGCCAAAGCAGCTAGAGCATCCAGGGTAGTGTTTTGAGTATATTTCTTTACTAAGTGGTCAATATGAATGGACAGAAAATACTCTGAATATGCACTATTTTTAGTGGGCCTTAGTGGCTAGCTCAGTGCCATGTGCTAAAAACAATGCTTAACAAGATGGGGACTGCAATACTCAGATTCCACCAATGACAGCTTTATCCATCCATACAACTCTGCAAAATTAAAGAGTTCAAGAGACCTCCAATGGTGATGCTAAGTTGTTCTATCAATGTGTGTAACCAACTATTGCAAAAATTAACTCCTCACATATCTGTGATGATTTGACAAGCAATACAGTCAAGTAAACTTTGTAAAGAATTATTCAAATAGGCAACAATGAACCATATAATATGCTAGTGATCTGATTTTAGAGGCTATCAGCCCATGACTATCCAATTTCACAAATTCCATGATAAATGGTTTAGCCACTGGAATCAGTACACACAACCTAAGAGATTCCAAAAGCATAAGACACAAGCACCCAGGACTAAATGTTTAGCAATAGCTATGTCTTAACAGATCTGCTAGGCCATTCCTAGGCTTAAGTAAGGGATCAAAGTAGAAGTAAGAAAAACAAGTAATTGAAGTAATGGTATGAAGTTTGAGCAATAACTGTTATGGTTCCACCCAATAAAAACATTCTTTCAACTGAGAAAATATAAAAAGATAACTTTTAGGGGTATTTTTTATCTAATTTTTATCAGTCTGTAAGGGATATGACATTATAAGAACTCATTTTAATTTTATTTCTTAGAATCCCTTGTCCCCATTAATCAAATTAAATACAACATTTATTATTATTATGTTTGGTTATACTTCAATAATAATGGGTATAATTATGAACTGTGAAAATTAATAAACAAAACCTCATTTAAAATGGAGTCGGGAGACTAGAAAACTGTCATGCCCATGTAGACCAACTGACCCCAAGAAGAGGAGACAAACCTTGCATCTCCGACAGGAAGTGATGCCCGGTTACTATCACAGCAGGAGGAAGGAAAGACTCCTCCTGGCCCTGGAACAGCTCAGCCAATGGGAGGCTGCCATAGCTCAGCACTGAAAAGTCACTGTACCTCGAACTTGCAGTTTCTCCAGTGGACTCTTCGTTTACAACAGCCCCTCCCAAGTCCACAAAACTCCTCTCTTTTGTTTCTCTATATGTGTGTGTGATTTACCATTAGTCCACATGTCCCGAATTGCAATTCTTTGTTGTTCCCCAATAAACTATTTTGCTGGAGAAATACCAGGCAGTGGATTAAAAGTCAACAGCTTTTTTTTTTTTTGAGCCAATAACTTAAACTATCTTATTTCATTTAATCCTTTTGGACAACCTCTACAGTGGGTGGTGTTGCCCCCATCTTATAGAAGAGGAAAATGTGGCTGGGTGACTTAAGTCACTCCGCAAAGCCCTGCTGCTAGCAAGGGCAGGCTAGAGCCTTCCCAGTCTGCCTTCGCCCTCAGCCTGCACTCTTCCCACCCTACTCCATAACTCCCCGCAATAATTCTTCTGGCCTGACCACATTGGGAACCAACCCTTCAAAGTAAGTCTCTCAGACAACTGCAGGGCAGTAACAATCATGACTTATTTGCTGAAGACCATGTAAATGCTTTATTTTACCTGGACAGGAGTCCATGGTATGAGTGAAGTTTACAAATTTCATGGCAGTTTCCGTTAAGAAGAGGCTTGCACTATCTCCCACCATGCAATGACAGGGAAGGGAGGAAAGGTTTAAGCTGAAACAATCGTTTCCCTCAAACCTCAGATCTGTGCCTCTAGTCTTCATTCCCAGAGAAATTTGGTCATCATCTACGACTGTGCTACGACTGTGCTTGCTGCACCTCAGCTTAATGAATGTTCTGAGAGGGAAGGACTGCAAAAATGAAACCAGAAGGCAGGGCTGAGCAGGAAAACCTATTCTGCATTTTGTGGTGGTCCCTGAAAGGAAGGGGTTAGATTCAAACCCACTGGACATTCTCCTTCTCATATCTCCACTCCTTGATCCAAATTTTTATTCATAATCTCAATGTCAACTTATAGATGCAAAGTTAGCAAAATTAAGTACAGTTTTTGTTTTTTCTCTTCGAAAAAACACACATATGTACACATATATATGTATGGGGTGAAGCAGATGCTAGCTATTATTATTTCCTCTCTATAATTTGCAAATGATCTGCAATGAGTATGCATTTATTTCACAACGTATAAAAAAATCAATTATCATTTAAATACTTTTTCTCCCTATTCCCACTGCCTTCTCACAGAAATATGCATTATTCTTAAATCTGCTACATTTTATAAGGCAATAAAAAAAGAGTAAAATCTAGATCAAGAACAGGAGTATTTACTAGTAAGAGCAAGTGGCTGAAAAAAATTTTAATTGGTGCAGTTATTATTTTCAGAAGCAAAATGATTTAAAGACAGCAATAGATAAAAGCACCTAAAAGTTTTATTAGACCTATTTAGACTATTCATATATTCAATAATTATGTATATGTAAAAATAATAGATATTCAGGTGCATGGTCCATTTGTAGCCCAGTTCAATTTTGAAAAATATAAGACAAATTCTTCAAAACTAGCAATATGAAATAAATTAATGAAGCATGTTACTATAATAATACATAAATATTCCATAGCAACAGGTAACAGTAATAATAATGACCACTGTCAACAACAATGCCTGACATTTGTAGGGATCAGACCAAGGACTAAGTGCTTTAAATGCATAATCTCTTGGGATCATCAAAAAAACAAATGATAGAGGCATTTTTCTTTTTCTTATCCCTATTTCACAGATGAGGAAACTGGGGCTTAGAGAAGTTGAATAATTTGTACAAATAGCAGCTTTGGGACTCAAAGTCAACTTTTGTCTTAAACACTATACTAAAACCTATATATCTTCATATCATTCAAATCAGTTAGATTAACTTCTAAGATTGCCTTTTGAGAATTATCTTCTAGGGATGGACTCAAAATGTGGCAATGAAAGAAACTTTTTTAAGTAGTTTTAAAAACTTATGAAAACTCAGAAAATTTGGAAGTAAGAGGATTGTTACAAGGTAATTTTAATTCCCAAGACAGAGCAACAACAAAGGAACTCATTAGAAAATCCTGAACTCCTTTGTAGGTAGAAATTCTACCGAAGGTTTTCCCTGATTTCTTTTTGGAATCTATGCATCTGAACTAAAATTTTTGCATTCCTCTTTCTTGTCCATATATTTCATGATATCATATAAAGCAGATTATGTATTTGGGAAAAGAATGTAGTAAACCGTAACTTTCCAGTCACACTAAGAGTATAAAAGTTTGTAACTTTGGACCATACCTTGGTTTTCATGAACTTGGAGTGACTTTTGTAAACCTCTATTTGTTTGATCTCTTCTTCACGGTCCTCAGTGTTCAGCACACCATTGGCTTTTAACATCTGGATCTCATCCTCAAGATCCCTTATGTTTCGCTCCAATGAAGCAATTTTTGTGTCCTGTTTGTGAAATTTAAAAAAAAAAGAAAAGAGAAGGAAAGAATTGTTTTTTAGTGTTATCAAAACAGAATTTCAGATAGGAATTTTGGTAGTAATACATTAACCATGATGTAGACATAGCTGTGAATTCAGAACACTTTTTTCACTTCTAAGGAACGTTTATGAGATTATTTGTTAAGCTCCTACTAAAGACCATGTCTCAATAGAATACAGAGCTACCTAGATACGTTTGCCTAATATCTGGGAATCAAATTACCAAAGCAATAGTAATAAAAGTGAAAATATCATTTAAAGTGGACACATTTTTAATTCAAGATATAGTTTACCACTGTATATCCTTAAGTCTACTTGTAAACATAAAAATGGTGTGTTCATGTGTATATTCTGTGGCTGGTTTTATAAGGCATGCTTGGAATTTGACTGTGAGAGAAAAGGAAATTAAAATCTACTAATGGGAAAAAGGATTCTCATCTAAAATGCAGACATAAGTGAAATTAAATAACTGAAACTTGACTTAGTATGACTGATACACTAAATATTAAAAATTTTATAGTAACTGGAAATAATATATCACAACGTCATGATTTATTTGGAAAGCTGTCAGCTCCTAACATCGCAAAAACATTACTACTTTGAAGGGTATTTCTAACCAATTGATTTACAGTAAAAATACAAAAACAAACAAACCGAGAATGTCGGATTGAGAAAAATAAACATAGAGAATTTTTTAAAGGAAATGACAAACTCTGTACACAATGTAGAGCATAATAAGAAATGAAGCATTAGAAAGTAGAGAAAAGAAAGCTCTTATGTGGGGGAAAAAATCATCCCTCAAACTTCATTATTAGACTCAAGTCAATCTTGTAAATGAAACATATGGAAAATTTCGCTTTAAGTTTTCCCACAATCACCATCTACCTGCCATTTAATTGTACAGATTCCAGGAGCTTATATACATTTATAACTGAATATCAATTAAAAACAAATCACCAACTCATTTTGTAACAATTCTTTTAGAATGTAAAAAATTAAGAGTTCCAAAATAAAGGCAATGAATAAACCATTCAATTCATAACTAATTCATTAAAAGGACTCAGCAACAAATGTGTCCATCCTGACTTTGTGACTATCTTCTATTTTATTTCCCTATATTATATGCCCGAAACATGTCTCCTGTGGAAATATAATAATTATTGTTGTTAACATTGTCATCATAGTTAAAAGAAAAACAAGGATCTGCAAGAGAGACTTATTGAGCTCCACTGTCTATGTGCCAAGATCCAAGTGCTCAAAATGCTGGAGAAACACTTTTATTAATTCTAAAAAACAATTAAAAAATCCAAGAAGATAAAATGAAGAGATTCTGAAATTTGCAAGACTATTAAGGATGGTACAGTCCACAGTATTCCATTTCCTTTAAACCGTATTTACTGAATTTTTTTCCAGTTACAAAAATAATACACTTTAAACTCATTGAAAATGGAGAAAATCCCCTCTAACATCATTAATGTTTTTACATATAGCCTGCCAGGCTTTTTTATTTTAGATGCAATTTCTGAAAGTCTAGTGTACTTCCAGTTTGAGTGAAGGGAGTCTTGTGGACTGAACATTTGTGTGCCTCCAAAATTCATATGTTAAAGCCCTAACTAGTAATATGATGATATTTGGAAATGAAGCCTTTGGAAGGTAGTCAATGTTAGATGGGGTCATTAGAATGGGGCTCTTATGATGGGATTAATGCCCTCAGGAGAAGACACACTAGAAAAGTTGTTTTTTTTAAAAAAGAAAGTATTCTCTTATGGCAGGTGAGGATTAACAAAAAATAAATAAATAAAATAAATGGCAAAGGTTAAAGACAAAGAGAAAATCATAAAAGCAGCAAGAGAAGAGCAGTTGATTGCCTGCAAGGGATCTCCCACAAGACTGTCAGTTGATTTCTCAACAGAAACTTCTTAGGCCAGAAGGAATTGGCACAAAATATTCAAGTGATGAAAAGCAAGGACCTACAACCAAGATTAATCATATAATCAATAATATTGTAGGAACTATGTATGGTGTCAAATGGAAGCTAGATTTATCAGAGTTGTCACTTTGTAAATTATATAAATATCTAATCACTGGGTTGTATACCTGAAACTAATCTATAATAAAAAAAAGGTAATATGTTAATTAGACTGGATGTCATTCCGGTCGTTCTTCCTGATGAAGCCGGGGCCAGAGGGAAGCCCGGGTCCCAGATGCCAGAGGGAAGCTGGTGCCAGCAGCCAGGGGAAGGAAGGCCTACTCTTGCACGAATTTCATGCATTGGGCCTCTAGTATAATATTTGTACATCAACTGCAATTGAAAAATAAAAAATTATTTTTAAAACATTATGTTTTTAAGCCACCAGTCTGTGGTCGTTTTGTTATGCCAGCCCTAGCTGACAGAGGTAGGGAGTCATCCTTCGTGACTCACTTGAGCTCTGAGACATGAGAACTCCACATATAAAAAGAGCAGCAATAAGAAAAAGGCTATTAAAAAAAGAATCTCTAAAAGTTCACAAGAATGTTCCTAAATAAACGAGTCATTTTACCTCAATGTTTTGACTATAAAATTGAGACATGTCATTATAGAAAACTTAAAAGCTATTGATAATTACAACTGTCCATAATCACATCTCCCAGATATACCCATTAACATCTTTATACCCTTGAAATCCTTATTTTATTTTTACTTTAAAACACAGAAATGATACATATCAATATGACATAGATTTCTTCCCTTTATTGAGATGTAAGTTGACTACTGATGAGATGTACAAATATCTAAGTAGAATATTTATGAGTTACTGTAAGTTAAGTGTGAAAGGCAGGGCCAGAATTTCTGCTTTTCCTATATAAAATCTCCTAGTAATTCAGACCCAAGTCTAAAGTGACCGACCATATTCATATGTATGTATGTATGTATGTATGTATATATGTACATATATACGTGTATAAATGTGGTGTGTGTGTTTGTGTGTATGTGTACTATGATACACTTTGTAGTCCTCACATCTTATACCTTACTTTTTGAATAGCGCTTGGTAGAAGTTCAGGTTTCAATCACATAGACAAGCAAAGAAGACCCCTTCAGCTTTCCAGTCAATACTTGATGCTTTAGTTAGGAATGACCAGAACTGTCTATTTCTAAATGGGTTAGAAGGAGCTTCCACTGGACTTTAAAAAACTACATACTGCTAAAGAAAGATCAGCTGAGGTAAGATAGAAAATATCTTAACACAGAAAACTCTCTTGGCCTATAAACATCTGAACTAAAATTTCATCAAATGGTGAATCACATTAACTTTTTTTTTTTTTTAAACCAGCAGCTTCAGCAAACTGCTGGCCTTGATTCAGGGCCAATTTTTTTTTTAATCACATTAACTTTTACTAATTTTTTTAAATTAACCAACATCTTTCCTTTTTCCTATGAACTTCTTTTTCCCTTTAAACTTAGGTGTCCCAAAACAGAAGGAAGAGGAGAGGGAGGGGAGTGGGTATTGAGGAAGTTACTTGAATAAGGGTCTATTTTTTTCTGTCCTGATAAATATTTATGTTCTTACATAAGAAGTCAATTTCAAGGGCAGCAGAACTCAGACCTGAAATCATGAGCATATAGAAAAGGAGGTAGAAAAATATTACCAAGATTTAGAGAGAACAGGTACAACATACATAGATACATTAGATAGTGTATTGACTGTGCCCAAGAAGATGGTCAAAATTCTGAACCAGAGGAAGACAAAAAACAAAAGCAAGTGAAATGTCAGCGTCTCAACTGACTCAGTTTGAGAAACTCACAGAGAAGAATGTTTTTCTTTTTTAAAAATCTCTAAAACTAGATAAGTGACTAGAAACATATTTGTATTTGAGTAGGGCTATGAAAGGTTGAAACTACTTCACAAATCTGATGGCTCAATGTGGCACATGGATGGATCCTGTCTTTCAGAATAGATACCAAACCCACATCCTATGTAATAAAAGGCTAATATGCACTTGTCCCCTACACAGGGAGTTCGATGGGCAGTTCAACCAGGAGTTCAACCAAGGGGTGGGGCCAGCCAGCCAACCACCCTCAGCCCCTCCCTACAGCTGGACTCCACCTGTGCGTGAATTTGTGCACCAGGCTTTCAGTGTTCAATAACCCCCTCACTGATCTAGAATAGAGAGAGAAAATTAAATAAAGACATAGGCTATAACATCCCAAAACGTAACATTTTAAAAGACAGAGCAACATTTTACTCCCAATTACCAGAGATTTCTTCATCTGAACATCTTCAAATATTATTTGTAACTGATATTTTTAAATTATATATTATGTAGTGATTTTCAAATACTCATCTAGATTATGTTTCACAAATAAGCAAGCTCTCGAGGCAGAGAATTGTGGGCCTTCCTTAGAAATGGGGAAAGTGAAATAAAACACAGAACAGCCTTTCCGACCACGGGATCCAAATGCTCTGTGGAAAGGGGATCTCTGGGTCAACTGCCGTGGAAATGCCTGTTGGGCATTCCCAATGCACAACAGCTCTGGAAGTACTGCTGGTTCTGGAACTACTACTGCCAATTATTCCTTTTTCCCAATTGTTACTCCTATAGGAGTCAATTCTTGGGGAAGAAATCAGGACTTTAATGATCACATTAAGCTCATGGTTATATACAAAAGTGAAGAATCAAAACAATAATTTGGATTCCTCAAGGGAAAACATGCCATGATTACACCCAATTTAAAGTAATTGGGGTTTTAAATATGCAAATCCCCTTGTCAGCATCTGTCACTCAAAGGTGGTTCACTGAGTGCCTACGCTGAGCCCCAGCAGTGAGAGAACAGACTGCTCTGCTCCTGGAACACAGCGCTTCCCTTCCTGTCTCAGGTGGCATTCTTCGTAGTCCTGCGATAGGACAACCGTGAAGTTGTTTTGCTTTTACACTATTTCATGGCTAAAGACTGTAAAACTGGGAAACAAAGATTAAGAAGAAAAAAATGTGTTTGCCTCACTCCCCACTAGTTCGAAAAAAAATATCTGAATGGAGTGTCTCTTTCAAATAATTTCTTCCCACATAGTCATAAAATATACTTGTGAAAATTTAATATATAAATTGCAGTTCTTAACTCCTACTTAAAGATTCACACCCAAGACGATTTGACATCTATCATTCCAAAACTAAAAACTAGGTAACTGATGGGAAACTAATAAGTAAACTACTGGAATTGAACCCCTAGTAATAAACTACCCAGTGGGCCCAACTTGCGGATTCTTAAGCCAGCCATGAATATTAGCACCAGCCCATGAGCGCAGGAACTAGAGCAATGAGCATGGAAGTCAGGCGGGAAGGCTGAAGTAAGTTTCTCTCTGCTTTATCTTTCTGTCAAAAATCATCTCTGTATTTTTCTAGGACATGTCTGCTATAGTCGATAGTAAACTTAAGCACAGGGAGTTCTCTCTTTCAACAAATACAGATTGAGAATCTACTGGGTACCCATCACTTTGCCAGGTGTGTGAGATCTCGACAAGATTCATGGCATCCTTCTCTCTCTAACACGGAATACAGTCTAGATCCCTGTTACTCAAAGTGTGGTCCACAGACCAGTGCCATTGACACCAGCTGAGAGGTTTTTAGAAATGCAGAGTATCAGGCCTCCTCAAAGAACTACTGAAAATAAATCTGCATTTTCACAAGGTCCACGGGTGAGCGTGGCATTCTAAAGGACTGCAGGGGTCCAGCATATCCAAGGGACAAGACTGACCAAAGCAGAAGAGACCAGGGCCACTTTACTGCCCAAGTATATTTAGAAAAGTCTGAAACTAATCTCAAGAGCTATCCACCTTGGCATGAGGGTACAGAAGTCCTGGGAGCAAACTTTCTGGAGCATCTTTGCCGGTCAGGATGTCTTTATTGGCCTTTTCATGTGTGTCAACCATTACGTTCCCCTTAAACAGCAAGAAACGGATTTCAATTCCTCTCAAGGAACTGTGAACACTGAAATGGTGAGTAGGGGGAACATCCAAAAAGCAACATCATTTAGTCACAAAAAGTAACAATTACGTTATTGCTGAGTGTCACATTGTACTTTCCTTCCAAATACAGTAAGAATTACTGGTTTCATTTTACTATCAGGCCAAGAAAGAAAACACAAGCAGTTTTTACAAAGCATGGAACTCACTGTGATCACATATCGGTCTACGGACGTCGATCAACAGACTTAGGGCCAATTTGGTTTAAAGAAGAAGACGTGATCTAATGTTCAGGAAACGTCCCTACATAATTATATTACACTTTATTTAGAATAAAATTCTAGACTATTATTACTGGATACCACAGAGGTTCTTGAAGGCTTAAGCTTTAGAAATCATCTACTTGGAGTTGCAAACATAACTGAACAGCCCTTGGTCTTAGACTATCTGAGTAATGCCCTTCCTTTGGAAGGATTTACTGTGTGGGATTCACCGCGGTTATGTGAGGCCAAGGGAAGCACTGCAGGGGAAAAAAAAGTCGTCTTGGGCATAAGCCATGTTAAGAGAAAAAAACAGAAAAATAAAAAAACATGTCTTCTTGGGCCTTATCAAACTATAAAGAGATGATGACCTAAGTTAGAAGATGACAGGGGACACGCTGTTTTTTTTGTTGTGGTGTTTTGTGTTTGATTGTTCAGATGGCATCTAATTCCTCATAGCAAAATATACACACGCGCGCAGCTTCAGGATAGACTACTTCAAATTAAAAGCCATTCGGGTGCTTTGGTGTTTCTTTTCATGGTCTCATTTTCCTACTGCTGACTCATTCTCAGGAAGCCCATGCCCCGGGAATGTCCTTCCTGTCGGGCTGTTTCTATGCACATTACTAATGACCCACGGTCAGAAGATGTGTCTCTAGTGGTTCTTGCTGGACACTATGTGACCTCTGAGGTTTTGGTCTCCGTGAGCAAATTTCTTGTTGTTGCCAATGGACTTAAGTCTAACAAAAAGAGCTCGAGGTGACAATCCAGCAGACCCTTGGAGAGTCACAAACCTGGATGCAAATCCTGGTCCAGGCGTTTACATCTTAGGGAAAAAGACTGTGCCTCTCAGAACAAGGACCACGCTCAAGGGCATGTTAATAAAGTGACAAGTGAAATATAACGCATGAAAAGTGCCTACTGCGGAGCCTCCTCCTGGAGAGTGAAGGGCCACCATTGTTATCATAAGCCCATTGGCCAGTTCTGTGGGGTACACATGTAGAATACCACAGCGACTCGTCTTAGTCCCCCCTGTGTAACACCGCAAGCATGTCCCTAACCTTGCTAACCTTAGTGAGTGCCATTTAAACCTTATGAGAACTTAGTGAGTGCCATTTAAACCTTCCAGAATCTTAGTGAACACACAGTAGGTACTCTATAAGGATTACCTTCCTTCCTATATCCCGTGGTAAAATATATCTATTACTTCTTTGTCAGTCTGCTCAGCTGCTTTTCCTTTGGGCCACATTCCCCCAATTCCCTGTGGTTTTCATGGGGTTCTGATGTATGACTCTGCCCTGTGGCAAGTTCCGTGGACCCTCTGGACACAGAGACTGATCCAGGAATGCACGCATGATGCCATCGGGCCAATCAGAGACTGACATGAATCCCGGGGCCTCTCCTTTTCCGAGGTTATGCTTCTCCTTTGCTGAGATTACGAATGATAAGGAAAACACAGGCCTGTGGCTGGTTGTAAGCTTCTTTCATTCATGAATCAGAATCTGCCTGAATTATTGGGCCCTTATAACATCATTTGAATACCTAGATACAGCTACATCTGAATCATCCACTTCCCAGAATACCAAAACACAATAGCAGTGTTTTGGCCATTTTTAACCAAAGATTATAACATGCAAGTGATAGTGTGGAGATAACACCAAAATATAATTAGATATAATATTCTGTAAGGCTACAGATAGAGATGTCAAAAATGGGTTAAGACCACCATCGCTGAGTCAAGAAATCTAGAGAAAGTAGAGAAGCTTATCATGGGGTTTGGAGATGGATAAGAACCTATAACAATAAAAGGGTAATGTGCTAATTAGATTGGATGTCCTTCTGGACAACCTTCCCAACGAAGCTGGGTCCTGGGTGCCAGAGGGAAGCCCATGCCAGCAGCCAGGGGAAGAAAGGCCTACTCTTGCATGAATTTCGTGCATCGGGTCTCTAGTAAGGTTATAATAGAGAAGATGAATTCTTTCCAGCCAGAAGTAATAATACACACTCATTCAAGAGCATGCAGCATGGTGTCCAGCACTTATTATTTAATAAATATAAATTGAAAGAATAAGAGAACAAGATTAGAGTATGTATCAAGGAGGGGGAAGAAGACAAGGCTGATTAAAAAATATAGATCACTTTGTGTTGCAGAGGAGTTAGAAATGAAAAGAAGGCGAGGCTGAATGATAACCAGTCTTCAGAATCCAGCCAGGAGTTTGCACTTGGGTCTGTCTGGGTGTCATTTCTAACTGATTAAAAAAAAAAGTCAATAGGATGGCCTTTGGTAAGTTAATAATAAAAACAGAAGCCAAAAAAGAAGTTGAGACAATAGAGATGACAGATCACCATTCGCCGACATGGTTGAGAATTAAGGATAGAGAAAACATTGCAGAAATCACCAAAGCAGAGGGGTAAAAAATAATGGAAATCATGAAAAAGTCACAGAAAATAAGAGAGTGACATTTCAAGAAGGCAGATAAGCCAAAGAAAATGTGTGGAGAGATTAAAGGCTAAGAAAAAAATTAGGGTATCATTGGTGACATGAGGGCTGTTTCAATGGAGTTTTGTTATTGTTATTGGAAACTGAACCCCAGTGTGTTAAATACCATAGAGTGGGAGGAGATTGCTGAGTCTTTCAAGAATCAGTACAGCACAGGGCAGGAACCCAGGGAACAGACACCACCTGGAGCCCTGGAACCAGGTCTGGGAAGGGCCTGCAGGGCCAGGGTTTAACTCTTTAGTTGCTGGGTTGGGGGAATCCCAGGGTAAGGACTCTGGTGAGGAGGTGCTCTGGGGTAACCAGAGAAGTACTTGAATAGTTTAACAAGCCAGATAGCTGCACCTGTGCCTCTCAGCTGACTAGCAGCCCTACACAGAAAGCTGCTTCAACAAACACTGCAAGCTTTCTACATCCCAGAGCATGGAAGGGAGCACTGACTAACCCACACTCATTTCCCTCTCCATGTGCCTGTGAGCCACACTAATGCCAGTGCCCGGCTGTGGACCAGGTGGGTCAGAGTCATCTAGAGAGTGAGTAAAAGCTAGCGATGATTTGGTCCCACTCAAAAATATTCCATTGCAGGAGAGAAAAGGGTGACACAAAAATCTGTATTTGTCTGTAAGTTCCTCAGGTTGGGAAACACACACACACACACACACACACACACACACACACACACACACACACACACAAATTTACTTTTTATACATGTTTTCCCTTCTGTTGGAGTTAAATATATAAACATATATGCACTATCTGAATATGTAAAAAGGAATAGCATGGGACAGGAGCAAACAATGTTTCTTCATTCCAGTCTTAAAAATGCAGTTAAAACAACAGCTAATGGGTATTGATTACTTATGCAAGCACTAGGCTAGAAAAATCTCATTAAGCTTCCCCCGAACCCTATGAATTAAGGACTAATTTTACCCATTTTAGGATCAGGACATCTACAGAAGGGAAATAAGTTGCCCAAGGTTTTCCCTTTGCTGAAATAACTTTCTAGGCCCAAGATGGAGCTGCTCCTGCCCAGGGTGACACACCAGCAAACCGAAACTCCCATCCAGCCCCTGTGAATGCTGCACTGGCCCAGAACCAGGCAGAGTAGCCAGTTACCATCCCCAGGTGCCACTCATCTTCTTGTTCCTTCTCACCCCAAACAAGGTGACTATGTGGCCCCAGCCAATAAGGTATTTTCAATTTTTCTTCCTTGTTCTTTATCCTATAAGAGCTTCCTGCCTTTGGTCCCATTTTGCAGTTGTCTAAATGGGAGACTGTCTGCTTCGTGAAACATTAAATAAAATGTGTTGGTATCACCTAAGTTGTCTTCTTTAACCCTTTTTTAACACCTTTAATAATCTGGAATGGTTCCCTCCACAAAGCCTTGCCTTGAACAGGAGAGAGGAGGCCACATACTGGGACCTTGCCATCTGTCCCCAGGCCAACCTCAGAGAGCCTGGCTCCCGAGAGGGTGCGCACCTAGAAGCTGGGGTGTTTGGGTCCTTTCTTCCACACAGCACCTTTACCCTTAAAGGTCACAGAGCAAGATCCAAAGAAAATAGTGCAGAGCCTGGGGCGAGAGGAAAGGGAGGAAGAAGTTTCAGAAACTGCTTCCAAGTGACAGCAGCCCTCAGTGTTCACAGCCCACCCTCCCTCAGGCCGGATGGACATCACCGTCCACCTTCATCAGGATACAGTGAGGGTTTGACTTCCCAGAGGTTCCGGGGAAGACTACTTTGCTATTTTAGGGAGTCCTAAAAAGATGGTCACCTGACCACTCTTTCTCTTCCAATGCTCTTTAGGAAAAGGCTGGGTGAGGAAGCGCTCCTTCCTGGCCGTCCAGCAATCTGAACTTGCTCTTCCCACTCCTTTGAACCCACTGCCCCAAAGCCCCCAACAGCCCTGGTTTGGGGCTTCATTCTTCGGATTTCTAAAACATACCACAAGTCCTTCTCTGTTCCACCAGTTTGTCTCATGGAAAAAAGCAACAGGCGGCAGAGGAATTCAGGCCACCCCAAGTCACCAGTGCGGCCTGATGGATGTGGAAACTGGACCATGCCTTAGGGATGAGGCATGTGACGGCCAGCACACTGTCATTACTGAGCCTTGAAAGGGGAAGTTCACATGAGGCCTGTGGTAGACTTCTAAACCCTGCTGGCGAGGGCGCATGCCAATGAGGAAATTGCAATCCCTAAATAAACAATAGGCTGGGAACCTGAGCACCAGCAAGGGGAGGGCAGGGGCTGCAGGCCGGAGCAAGGCTGGCCAAGATGGAGCAAACAAAGCAAAGATTTCAAGTTTGCAAGAATGTGATGTCAATTCAGACACCCCAGGCAGGTCCTTTGAGAATCCAAATAGCCAGTCACCGAGCCTCCAGACTTGGAAAAAAATTTGAAAGTAGGACACCAAGTCCAATCCTTCATATGCCAAATGAGAACAGTGAGAGCCAGCGGGGACAAGTGACTTGCCAAAAGCCCAACAGCCAGAAAGCTTAGTCCCTGGGCCCACTGGGGGCTGCTATATTTTTTTCCACTGCTTTCCCCTTTCAAAGATGCTTTTAAAGTCTTTCCACAAGCAAACTGTGTGTGTATTCAGAGCTAAGGCTGCCTGAAGTAAGTTTGTGAAATTCCTTCTCTCTGGTGGTCCTTGCTCAAATGTACCACCTCTTTTTTACAGGGAAAACTCAATTTCCAGGCTGAAAGGGAAGGGATGGAGAAGAAAAGGATTCCTTGCGCATCTACTATGTGCCAGGGTTTTCCCATGTCTAACTCCACTTTAATCCCCACCACAGCCCTGTGCAAGCTGGCACTGCATCATGGTCCCATTTCACAGATAGGAAGGCTGGAGCTCAAAGAAGCAGTAAATCAATTCTAATTTTCATGAATAACCTAACCTTCTCCCTTCTGGAGCCTTCTCAGTTCAGCAAAAGAAAACAAGAATAGAAGAAATTGTGCATCTTAAAGCTTTTTGAAAAATGGTTTTTCTTCTAATCAACTTATTGTTGTTGTTCCTGAAGAATGAATGCACATTACTGAAAACATAAAAATTTGGTGGGGGGGAAAAAGAGAAAAAAATCCTTTATAATCTCCCCATCCAGAATTAGTGGCAACATTTTGGTACATTTTTCCCCCAAGCTTTTATTCCACATTGATAAATATATCTTCTTTATACATTAAGAATAATAAGTCTCTAACTGCTATAAACTTTAGATATACATCTCTTAGTTGGTTATTTCATAGTTCTATTTTTATGTTTTACTTTGTAAGTAAAGTTATTAATCTTTTCCTTTGTAATATCTTTAACTTTATTGATATATAATACTCATACCATAAAATTCACCCTTTTAAAGTATATCATTCAGTGGCCTGTGCAACCATCACCACTGTCTAGTTCCAGAAAATTTTCATCACTCAAAACCCCTGTATCCAGTCACTATTTTTGCTCCCCTCTCCCTTGTTTCTAGAAACCACTAATCTACTTTCTATCTCCATGGATATGACAATATTAGACATTTCATACAAATGGAAATGTATAACATGTGGCCTTTTGCAACTGGCTTTTTTTGCTTAACATAATGTTTTTAAGGTCTATCCATGCTATAGCAAGGATAGGTACCTCATTTCTTTTTATTGTTGAATAATCCACTGTATGGATATAACATATTTTTATTTTTCATTCAAGATAATGGACATTTGGGTTGTTTTGGCTTTGTGGCTATTATTAATAATGGAGCATTTGTGTATAGGTTTTTGTTTGTAATGCAGTTAAGGTGTACACCTAAGAGTAGAATTGCTGCGTCACATGGTACCTCTATGTTTAACATTTTGAGGAATGGCCAGATAGTTTTCCAAAATGGACTGAACCATTTCACATTCCCACCATCAACATATGAGGTTTTCCACATCTTCCCCAACATTTGTTGTCTTTCTTACTTTAGCCATCCTAGTAGAGGATAAATTGTATCTAACTGTGGTTTTGGTTTGCATTCCCCTAATTATAAATCTTGTTGGACATCTTTTCCTGTTCTTATAGGCCATTTGTATGTCTTTTTTGGAGACATGTCTATTCAGATTATTTGCCCAATTTTAATAGGATTATTTGCCTTTTATTGTTGCATTGTTCTTCCTTTA
>NW_005871131.1:3340105-3388533 GCF_000147115.1 Myotis lucifugus
AATATGCAAATTGTCCCTGCAGGAGTTCAACCGGGAGACTGATTGCTCGCTATGACATGTGCTGACCACCAGGGGGCGGCACGGAAAGAAGGAAGGCACCAGCTTGCAGCCAGCAGCTGAGGAAGGGAGGCCCCAGCCGGTAGCCGGAAGGCCCCGATTGGCCTTGACCGCAGGCCCGGCCTAGGGACCCTACCCATGCACAAATTTCGTGCACCAGGCCTCTAGTATTACATATAAGAAGGCAGCCATGTCACAGATTCCCAGCATGATGAGTTATGACAAAGTGACTACACCTGGGCACATGAAAACCAGATCATGGAACAGAATGTCACTTGTACCAAGAAGCTTCTTTCATGCCCCCTCAACCTCCACACGTGCCTTCTTCCTCCAGAATAACCACTACCCACACATCTAACCACTGATTACTTCTGCCTATTTTTGAAACACATGTAAACAGAATCATGTTGTATATGTTCTTATCTGGTTTCTTTCAACACTGTTTTGAGGACATTCAATTATGTTATTACATGCTTGGTCCTTCTCATTGCCATACAGCATCTCACTGCATGAATATCCATTATTTATCCACTCAACTGTTAATAGATATTTCATTTGTTTCAAGATTTGGTTAGTCTGTATATAATTATGTTGTGTATCTTCTTTTTAAATGAGATCTTGAACAACCATTGTTAGATTTGCTCCTAGATATTTTAGGGCTTTTTTAATACCATCAGAAATAATACTGTTTTCTAAATTTCATTTTGTAATTGTTTCTGATATGTAGAAATATGATTCATTTTAAAATACTGACAATCTATCTGGCTAAGTTCATTTATTAATCTAATAGTTTATACATGGATTCATTGAGACTTCTTACACACAAATTATGGTGCCTGTGAATAAAGGTGGTTTTATTTCTTCCTTTCTAATTCTTATACCATGGATATCCAGACTATTGTTAAATAGAAGTGACAGCAACAGGCATTCTTGTCTTGATCTTTATGTCATAAGGAAAGCTTTCAACATTTAATAGTTAAATATGTTTTCTGTAGCTTTCTTGTAGCTACCTCTTATTAGATTAGGAAAATCCCCTTCTAATATGTTTGCTAAAAGTTTTGGGGTTGTTTTTGTGGTTTGGATTTTTTTTTTGGCATGGATGGATGTTTCACTTACTAAATGCTTTCTCTGCCTTTATTGAGATTTTTTTTTTAATGTCGGGTAGGAGTTCAAATATGAGATTATATTAATTTTGCTCCTTTATCCCATTAAATAACACTTGATATTTGGTAAATAATGTTAATTGATATACAAAAGGTAGTCCTTGTATTCCTGAAATAAGCACAATTTAGTCATGTGATTTAATTGTCATTGGATTCAGTTCACCAGGATATTTTATATCAGGTTTAAAAGAGATTGCTTATACATCTCCTTTCTTGAAATGGCTTTGTTGGATATTAATATCAAGGTTGTATTGGCCTCATAAATAAGATGGGAAATGCTCCCCTTTTTTAATTCTCTAGAATAGTTTCTGCATGATTGATGTCATTTTTTTCTTCAGATGTTTAGCAAAATTCACTGAAAAAGTCATCTGGGCCTGCATTATTTTGTTTGGTTTGCTTTCTGAATTATGAAGGGTTTTGTTGTTGGTAAGATTTTTAATTCTAGAATCATTTTTAATATATATAACTACTCAGATATTCTATTTCTTCACATGCAATTTTAACAAGTTGTTTTAAAAATAATTTTTCTAAAATTTTAACTCTATGATCATAATGTTGTCAATAATATCCCTTCCTATTTTTAATGTCAGTAAGATTGATAGCAATGCCCCCCTTTCAATCCTGACAATGGTTACTTGTGCTATCTCTATTTTTCAATTATAACAAGAATTCGCATTTTTAATCTCTTAAAAGAAGCAGCATTTGGTTTAGGGGTTCTCCTCTAGTATATGTTTGGTTTTTATTTCATGAATTTCACCTTTTATCTTTACTTCTTGTTTTGAATATTGTAATTACAGTTGACATTCAATATTATTTTATAATAGTTTCAGGTGTACAGCATAGTGGTTGGACATCTACACAATTCACAAAGTTATCCCCCAATAAGTCTATTACCCACCTGGCACCACACATAGGTATTACATTAGTATTGACTATATTCCCTATGCTGTACTTTACCTCCTCAGGAATATTTTGTAACTGTCAATTGGTTCTTCTTAATCCCTTCACCTTCTTCACTCAGGCCCCTAAAGCCTCTCCCCTCTGGCAACCCTCAGTTGGTTTTCTGTATCCATGAGTCTGTTTCTGTTGTCTGTTCATTTATTTTGTTCTTTAGATTACACACATAAGTGACCTCATATGGTATTTGTCTTTTTCTGCCCGAATTACTTCATGTACAATAACTCTAGGTCTACCCATACTCTTGCAAATGGTAAGATTTCATTCTTTTTTGAGTTCAGGTAATATTCCATAGTATATATGTACCACATCAACAAAACAAAAAGACAACCTACTGGAAGAAAGAAAATATTTACCAAAGATACATCAAATAAGGGGCTAATATCCAAAATTTATAAAGAACTCATATAACATATTATTAAAAAAACAATCCAATTAAGAAATGGGCAGACCTGAATAGACTTCTCCAAAGAAGACTTACAGATAGCCAGCAGGCATATGAAAAGATGCTCAACATCACTAATCATCAGAGAAATGCAAATTAAAACCACAATGAGATATAAACTCACACCTGTCAGAATGGCTACCATCAATAAATCAACGAACAGCAAGTGGTGGTGAGGATGTGGAGAAAAGGGCACCCTCGTGCACTGTTGGTGGGAATGCAAATTGGTGCAGCCACTATGGAAAACAGTATGGAGCTTCCTCACAAAATTAAAAATAGAACAACCCTATCACTCAGGAATTTCACTTCTGAGTATTTATCTGAAGAAATCCAAGACACTAATTCAAAAAGATATATGTAACTCTATGTTCATTGCAGCATTATTTACAACTAGAGGCCCAGTGCATGAAATTCATGCACTCGGGGGTCCCTCAGCCCGACCTGTGCCTTCTTGCAGTCTGGGAGCTCTCAGGGGATGTCTGACTGCTGTGGAGGTGGGAGAAGCTCCCGCCACCGCTGCTGCACTCGCCAGCCATGAGCCCAGCTTCTGGCTGAGCAGCGCTCCCCCTGTGGGAGCGCACTGATCACCAGGGGGCAGCTCCTGCATTGAGCGTCCGCCCTCTGGTGGTCAATGACCGACCAGTCATTTTGCCGTTCGGTCGATTTGCATTTTATCCTTTTATTATATAGGATAGCCAAGATATGGAAGCAACCTAAGTGCCCATCAATAGACAATTGAGTATCTTTGTTATTTCTTTTCTCTAACTCTCTTATGGTTTAATTTAATCTTCTGCTGTTTTAAAACTTAAAAAGTCTTCTCTCAACCAAACTGAATGACTTGCTCTTCCCAAGACACTCTTCATACTTTCCAGCCCCTTTGCCTTTGCTCATCTACTTCCCACTATTAATAAACCATCTCTCTCCACTTAATCAAGATCATGTCAATCTTTCAAGGCCTTCAGGTACTACCTCCTCCAAGAAGTAGGCCCTGTTCCTCTCTCATTTGACATCCTCTAGCCCCTGCAGCCCATTTTGCCATTTTTAGGTCTCTAATTGGACACTGGTTTATGTATTTCCTTCCAGAAGCGCCTTAAAGACTGATCACTCAATTTTTCTGAAAGGCTCTCCATGGTGCTGGGCACAAAATAGATGCTCGATAAACACTCCTGTTTGCAACTCAACCTCAGGAGTTGAATTCATACCAACTAAACCTGTTTATTACAGAAATAATCAACTGGCAACTCATTTAGAATCAAACACATCATAAGGAGCATTTGGGCAAAGAAGAAAATAAGTCTCATTTTTAAAAAATCTTCCTTGCCTCTAAATGACAACTATATATCATACAGAGCTACCATTTAACTTGACATTTTGCTTTTTCTGGCTATCACTTCAAACCCACATTTCCCCCCTTATTTAAAAAAAATAGTTAAATAAGAAAAAGTTTTTTTTTAAGTTGAAAGATGAGAAGATGAAGAAATTTCTCAACGACAAAGAAAAATAAGCTAAAGGATAATTTTTGGTATTGTAAATGGATAGTGCACACCAAAAACACAAGGCTTTCCAAGTTTGAATGAGTTATGCTCCACTCTATTATAAAGATTTCAGGGCAAGACTTGAAAGTCAGGCGGGGAAAACAGGGCATGTATTGGCGGTAGGGCACATATTTAGAGCCTATTTGGAGAGCTGATAACACAGGTGTAAAAAGGGTGAATCTTGACTTACGGCACAAAATACAACACTGGGCCTTTCCAAAAATACCAAATAGACCTCTCCAATTCTCATGAGCTGCCTCAACCTGTTCATTGATGCAAACCTCAGTTCATAATTTTCAAAGTAAGTCAAAAGAAAAAATAGTTTAATGGGCAAAGGACCTAAATAGACACTTCTCCAAAGAGGACATACAGATGGCCAAGAGACATATGAAAAAAACGCTCGAAGTCAATTATCATCAGAGAGATGCAACTTAAAATGACAATGAGGTATCACCTCACACCTGTCAGAATGGCTACCATCAACAAATCAACAAATGACAAGAGCTGGCGAGGATGTGGAGTAAAGAGAACCCTAGTGCACTGCTGGTGGGAATGCAGACTGGTGCAACCATTATGAAGAACAATATGGAGTTTCCTCAAAAAATTAAATATGGAACTGTCATTTGACCCAGTGATCCCACTTCTAGGAATATACCCTAAGAAACCAAAGCACCAATCAGAAAGAATATAAACACCCCTATGTTCATAGCAGCACAATCTATAATAGCTAAGATCTGGAAACAGCCCAAGTAGCCATCAGTAGATGAGTGGATAAAAAAGGGTGTGGTATATTTATACCATGGAATACTATGCAGCAGTAAAAAAGAATATCTTACCCTTTGAGACAGCATGGAGGGACCTGGAGAGTATCATGCTAAGTGAAATAAGTCAGTCAGAGAAAGACAAGTACCACATGAGCACACTCATATGTGGGATCTAAGTAACAAAATAAACTGATGATGGGAGTGGGTCCAGAGACATGGAAGCATAGAACAGAGTGCGAAATCTCAGAGGGAAGGCAGGGAGGGTGGGTGGGTGGAAGATAATCAACCATAAACCTTGTATGCATTATGCATAACCCATGGACACAGACAATAGGGTGCTAAAAGCCTGGGGTAGGGGGGGTGAGGAGGGAGAGGGCAGGCTTGAGGGGGTCAATGGGGGAAAAAGGAGAACATATGTAACACAGTGGGGCCTTGACTTACGAGTTTAATTCGTTCCGTGACAGAGCTCGTAACTCAAATCACTAGTATGTCAAATCAAAAAGTGAACGAGTGAGACACGTGATGCTGGGCTGATGTTGTGGCGTTCACTGTGACGTTCACTGCGCCAACTAGAGGTGGGGTATCTGAAGCTGGCTCATAACTCGAATTTTAGCTTGCAACTCAAAGCAAAAAATCGGCCGAGAGACTATTCATATCTCGAAAAACTCGTTAGTCGGGACACTCGTAAGTCAAGGCCCCACTGTACTTTCAACAATAAAGAATTATAAAAAAAGGAAAAACATAGTTGAATGTATGGGCCATTTTCATTAAAAGCAGACTGGAGGATTAGAGAGTGTGAGAACTTTGGAGGAGAAACCTGTGTTCAAATTTCAACTGCCAACCGACTAGCTGTAGAACCTTGGGCAGGTTGCTTATCTCCATTCAACCACGGCTTTCTCATCTGGGAAATGGGGCTAATTATGCCTATGCACGAGTTTTTATACGTCAGGTACCCTGCGCCTGTGTGGCCAGTGGTGTTCGAGCTGCAGGCTGTCACTGGTGGTTGTTATTGTTGTTACTTTTCTTAATAGCCACAAAAGGAGCCAGGCAAGATTTAAATCCTAAAGGCCATCATAATGGCTTGACTAGAAAAACTAGGCTTGACACAAATGTTGTATGAACACATCATCCTGGGAGAAGAAATTACTCTGAGTTTGTGTTTAGACTGAAACAAGTAACAGTTCAAAAAAATAGATGAAATATACACCTAAACAAACAAAAAATAAATAAAAATACTTCAGCCATTACATAGTTTTCCTGATTAGATCCTAAGACTGGAATTAAGTTCACACTGGAAACTGGGATGCATTCAATGGCCTAGGTTTGGATTCGAAATCTCTCCCTTCCTGGCTTGTGTGACCTTGGGAGAGGTTGGCAAGTGGTAGCTCTTGCCTTCTCCATGCTCCAGCACCTTCTGTGCCTGGCAGAACGGAAATGGCTGAATTTGACGAAGCACTAAGATGTCTTTTAGGGGAAACTTAACCCAACTGCAGGTCAGCTCAACCGCATGGAGAAGAGTAGTCTCCATGCCTGAGCACCAAGACAAGGCTTGATTTTTCGTTTTGATAACAAAAATCAACCTTACCACTGGAGTTTAGCATCTGACTGCAAGTCACACTTTTTTATCAACAGCACAACTAGAAGTGGAAAATTCAGTCAAGCTCAGTCTTGAATTGCTTACAGCGCAGTTCCCATGGAGAGCATGGAGGGGACAATTTTGCTAAAGAAGAACCACGTATGACACACATGTGCCCTGGTTGGTCATGTGACTGCAAAGCTAAACACCCACAATCCTCACTTCAATTGCCACAGAGACATTGTCACATGGAGACAATATACCTCCAGCCTCTTAATCCACTTTAAGGAACAAGTTCACCAGATCAAGTGTATTTCCTGCAACTTTCACTAAAACCATGACATCACTAGTATATGTCCCATTTGATAAATTCTGCTGTTGTCAGTGCTAGGATAAAACTTGTTTTACTTGATGAATGAGTGCCATTTAATTCACAAGCACAGGAGAACCTAGGGAACTCCATGCATTTTCTTTTCAGCCTGCGTTGCTAAGTGAGCGAGGTTCTATGCTTCTATGCCTTATCTCAGTAATTATTATTCTGGGGTTGATTGGGTTTTCTGCATTTTTTTTAAACACAGCTTTCTTCCTGTTCCTTCCCTCTGTGACTGTTGGAGCTGCTGCAGTCACCTTGTTCAGACAGGCGAAGAGGTTGTCTGAAAATAGAGCTCACATGAAGGAAGCCAAAACAAGAGATGGAATGAGAGAAAATGAGATCTGTCAATATCTCTTGAGCCCCTGGATCAAGCTGTGCTGGAAGCAATACTTCTGCTGTTTTGTGTTGTGGGTTTTTTTTCCATTGATATGGGCCAATAAATTTCCTTTTGGCTTAAGCCACTTTGAATTAGATTTTCATTCATCTAAAAGTTCTGAGTAACAAAGAAAAAAATTTTGAGATTATCTGACAAGTACTGTCATTACTGTAATTCATTTCCCTTTTTTTTAAAAAAAAGGAAGGAAGAATAACACTGGATACAGCTTTAGGGATGAACCCAAGAAAGTGAAACTTTTGGACATCATGTTTATTCCATGTCAAAATTACAATAAAAATAGATTTAAAACAATTCTTTCAAAAGACTTAGCATTAACAAAAGAAAAAAGAAGGTAAAAAACCTTTTAGCTGACCTTTTTATTGACAGTTCTCCATAAGAGCAGAAAAGAGGATCTTAGTAAAAAAAAAAATTTAGACACAAAAGCAAGAAAGAGAAAAGCACTGCAACATCCACAGGAAAACTAATTTTTCAGAGAAACACACACAGTGTTCTAACAGTGCAAACCAGGAACATACCTGCCAGACCAAATCGGGACCAAAATTAAAACTTGGAGCTCCCTGCAAGAAGATAAATCACAAATAACTTCAATTCATTCTGCTTCCCTTCATTTTCATTCAGGTGACCCTCCGTAGGCTCAGCTGGCCAGTAATAGATGTGATGGCTACCGAAGGCCCTCCCTATGGTGTGCCCCACAGAGAGAGACCTTCACAACTCCACAAGTGCGAGGGGCACAGAGAGAGTCACTACACGTATGAGGTTGTGGTTCTAAAGTGCTTGACTTCACAGATTTTCACAGTAAATACCTTTCTAGAGTTGATGCAAAGTATAAGGGTGGTGAAGATGAGAAGTCAGAAAGTCTCCCTCAGATTCACTAAGTAGCAAGGGATAAGTAGGAATAACTTCTAAGCCCTTACTTCACGCCACCTCCCTGAAACTACTGATCAACGTACTCTTGGAAAGCTCCCTTTAACTCCAGATTTTGCCAAGGCGCTATATATGACACTCATGTTTACCCAAAGGTGTTTAAGTTAAAACACAATAGGGTCTCAAATTCCACCCACCAGGATTAAGGGTCAGATCTATTTGATAGTCAACCCTATAGTTTATAAAGTATTGGTTTCCAATATTCCCTCCAATTTAAAAGGGATGTAATAAAAAAAAATCAGATGAGATCACAGCCTCTATCACAAGCTACACACAAAGGCTGAGGAAATGACCCTCTACCAGCTGCCTCCATAATTCAATTTATGCATGTTGAGTAAATGCTAATGGGACTCAGACTTCTCCACTGACAAAACAGAAGGCTATACTTTGTAAATAAGCAGGCATCCAAAAGACAACAGAAACACTCCAGGCCTGATTCCCTGACAAATACATTGATCATCATTGTCCTTAAAACGTGTTCTACAAATCAGGAGCATTGGCATCATCAGAGAAAAACTCCAGACTCAATTTACTGATAATATATGGATATAAATTTGCCCTAAAAAAATCATGTTTTTATGCCTACCCACATAGATAGCCTAAACAAGTGTTTTTATTATTTTTTTTGTTTTCTAACAAAACATATGATGTTAAAAACAGTAAGCTAGAATCAAACAGATTTCCTATTTATTAAAGCCACAAATAAGTACTAATTGTCTCTGTAGTGACCTCTACTAGGAAAATGCCCACAGCACTGGAAGATATGTCATTCCTGGCTTCTCCAAATAGTTTTGGGACACATTTGTTCTTTTATTTAAAAAAAAAACACACAATACTTTGGAAATAGATTTTATATGTATCCTCTTTCCCATTACTAATTGTGCAGATATAGGTGTGGAGGTGGGTAGAAAAGGGACTGAATGACTTTTTGCAATAAAATAAAATCTTTAAGCCCTAACCAGTTTGGCTTAGTGGATAGAGCGTCGGCCTGCGGACTGAAAGGTCCCAGGTTCGATTCCAGTCAAGGGCATGTACCTTGGTTGCGGGCACATCCCCAGTAGAAGGTGTGCAGGAGGCAGCTGATCTATGTTTCTCATCGATGTTTCTAACTCTCTATCTCTCTTCCTTCCTCTCTGTTAAAAATCAATAAAATATATATTTTTAAAAATCTTTAAAATTAATTATTTGTCTTTTCTTTCTTTTTTTTTCTTTCTCTCTTCCTTTATTTTTTTTTCCTTATCAAAGTTTCAAGTTTGCTTCTAATGTGAAGTGAGGATGAAATCTCAGTTATGAACCAATCTCTCTCAGTTGTAGAATAAGTTTCATTTCAAAATAAGTTAAAATTACATAAATTCAAAATGAATTGATAAGCCAAAATTAGCAATTATTTTTAATCTTACTGGCAGCTGGTCCCTTTGATTATATTTTTCAAACCAATTTGCTGCAAATGCTTTATGAGTACCTTGACTCATGTAACCTTCGGGAGACATATAGTTTAAAAGCAAATGTTCTACATTATTTCCACAAAAATCTACTTGGATAAAGACACTGTCATTGACTGGAAGAAAAAAAAACACAAAATTGTACATGCCAAGAACTCAATGGTTCATGTTAATTTATTTTTCCCTAGGACATGGGAATTTTTGGCAGACAATTCAAAATCATGTGCTATAAGAAAGACAGAGAAATCATTATCCTATCAGCAAACTTCATGATTCTCTTGCAGGCTGATGGTGACAGCAAACTCTTGAGTGTTAAACTCAAGTGTAAAATTACTAAATTGCAGACACTGTTGTTGCGGTATTGTCATGGAGCAATTTAAATAAAGAATTACTTATTCTTAAGATAAATACTCTGTTTTCCTCTGGCAAAAACTGGAAGTAACAAGACTTCAAATTTCTAGATACTGACAAAGCAATTGATTTTCATTTAGATCTATTTCTTAATCATAAATCGTGATTTGGCCACCATCATTTACATCATTATTCTTTAAATGCCCTGAATCCATCCAGGATATCTTTGATCCTTTTAAATAGCATATTTCTATGCTTCCACAGCTAAAGAGGATACCTGGAGAGGATTTTAAAAAGTATTACCTCCAAGCTTGGTTAGGAGAAAATACTGGAGTATTTTCTTTGATAAGCAAAAAGAAAAAAAAAGTATTATTCTTTGATAAGCAAATTTTGCTAACAGCATCATTTAAATTATTTAATGACTCCGTTGTATATAAAGCCAAATCTTAGTTTGTCAAGGTGTCTTTTCATTGCAATGTGAGTGGGAGGGGAAAATATTTTTTTCCAGGGTTAGAAATTTACTTTTAAAGCACACACAAAACATCCCTTAAGGGGAAAAGCATCAGCAATGCTCTGGAAAGGAACCAGCTCCTTTCTGCTCCTCTCAGCCAAGGGATACTTGAGCCCTTTCTTCTTTTGCTCAGAAAAGGAATCTTAAAGGGCCGAGAAATTAAATGTACCTAGGAAGGCAAAAGACCCAGAATAAAAGCACTTATCAGGGAGCCTAGAGAAAACACAACATTCATTTCACATGTTTGCTAGGCACCCATCAAGTTAGAACATATTCCAGAGCCACAGCTTTTTTGACAAATGTGAACAGCTCCTACCTTCATCTCAATGACAGTCTGGAGAGCCTTCGTCTTGGCTGGCTCCGGCTGAAGTTGGCTTCTCCGGTGCAATTCCTGGGGAGGAACACGATAGAAATAAGCCTGACGGTTCATCCTCCTGTTACACCATGGCCTTTACACAGGTGCCACACAGCCCACCGGGTGCAGGTTTGCTGTGCACAGACATAAACAAGCCACAGGTGCCAATCCCCCCACCCTCCTTAGCATCCCTCCTGCTTGGAGCCGGAGTTCCGGTGAAAGGCTCCTGGCACATGCGCTATTTCTGAAACTTCCATCAATAATTAATGTCAACTGTGACAAAGCCAGCAAGTAATTATAGTCCAAATACTGTTCAACACTGGGGCTGTTGCCCAGCCATCAAATCATAATTTACTAAATTACATTGCTCTGTGCTCCCAATACAAACACAGCAAGAAAAACGGAGGAAAGAAAATGACTAACGTGGTTGCAAGTCTGTTGCACGCATGGCATTTAGCTACTGAGGTAAGTTTGAAATGAGCAATTTAAAACCTTTTCAGGACAACTATGTCACTTTTTGGAGTGAATTGATCTGATGAAATCCTGTGAATCTCTTCCTTCCTAATTTACAGTTTCAGTCCTTGTTCAAAATCACGTGTGTGTGTGTGTATGTGTGTGTGAAATATGTTTATGCGCATGTGATGCCAAGAAATTAAAATTGGCATTAATATCAACAGTGTTAGTGGGGAGGCAAATGGTTAAAGCCAGATGTAGACTCAAGAACTTCTGGAATATGATGGCTATTTCTTTAGATAAAAGCAAACAATATAATTGCAATTTTAAGCTTGAAGGTTTGCTTTTTCCATGCCTCTTCTCAAAAGAACAGTTCTATTAAGACTAAAAGATTGTCTTGGCAGAGGAGAATAAATGAACAAGGTTGTTTTGTTCATGCTTTGATTTTCTTAGTAATAATTATTAACAGTTTTATGAGAGTAGCCAATGATAGGAGTAAACAAAAGTGCTCGCACATGTCTATGCTGCTGATACAAGTTACCTATGAAGTAATTCCATTAAGAATCATTTGACTTGCCCTAACCGGTTTGGCTCAGTGAATAGAGCGTCGGCCTGCAGACTGAAGGGTCCCAGGTTCGATTCTGGTCAAGGGCATGTACCTTGGTTGCGGGCACATCCCCAGTAGGGGGTGTGCAGGAGGCAGCTGATCAATGATTCTCTCTCATCGATATTTCTAACTCTCTATCCCTTTCCTTTCCTCTCTGTAAAAAAATCAATAAAATATATTTTTTTAAAAGAATCATTTGACTTGTAAGTCACATATGGACTAATTCCAAAAGTATTATTTGCTTCCAGAAAACTCATTTAAAGTCAAGATGGAATAGTTTTAGGCTTTTATATTCCATTGATCCACAAACATTTAAAAAAGAAAGAAAAAAGAAAGAAACAGCAACAACAACACACACAAAAACTTGGACATTGAAGAAAGAAAATCAACATAATTTCCAGCTTTTTCCAAGTACGGACATTAAAATTAAATCTACCTGCACCACTACCATCTATTATCATTGTCACTTCATAAAGGAAGAATATATTGACATAAAAATTGTCAGAAGAACAGAATCCCACAATAAAAGACAGTCCTTCCCATGATAAGATAACATCCTATTTCCTTGTTCTTATTTGCCAGCAGCCCAAGAAAACCTGGTCATGCACCATCGTGCACATGTCCAGGGCCCAGCACTGCGGAACCACAGCTGCAGCTCTGGATGTAGCCATGGGGGCAAGGAAGGGAGCATATTTTCTTCTCAAAGTCATCACTAGCACAAACCAGCAAACCTGTGCAAAACTGTTTCTCACCCTCTGATTTACGAAGAATTGGAATAGAATTTGTACTTCTTAATGATTCAAAATGGTCAGGCATCAGTTAGGACATTTTTCCCTCTAACATATCCCTAAAAGGGAGGGAGTCAAGTATCACTGAATCCACTTTATGATGGAGTGAAGATTCTGTGTCCTTTTGAAGTCCCTGGCCTGCCATGATCTGTCATCACTGACCATTTGTAGGCTCCATGGTGATGGCAGAGATTTTCTGAAGGAATGACCCTAAAGCTGCTGTCCTTCATTGTGCATCTACAGTGTCCCTGGTTCTACTTGTCTCCTTCAAGCTTCAACACTACCGTTGAGGAGTATGAACTGTGTGGTGAGTCCTGTGGGCTGCTGGTAAACCTTTAACAAACAGCACCCACCAGGCCAACTTCAAGCTACCTAAGTGGTGTCACTGAGTGCAGAATTGGGAAGAGGGGTGCAATAACACCCCACTGTATAGTATTCCCACTGTATGGACACAATGGATAGAAGAACCTCAAGAGCATAGAAAATAGTAAAATATAACAAAAATTAGGAAAATGTGAGTTCTTAATACAAGTTCTTTAATTGTGATTTGGGATATTTAATTTGTAATATAGGTTGTTAAAACAAGTTTCCACTATTCAGTCATCATAGGCTAGCACAATCCAGTTTTCCAGCACACCGCTGGGTAAATCACATGGTCCATAAAAATCTACTTAGCCCTAAACATTAATTTCAAGATAACTGGAGAGATCACTGGACCAATAAAATCTCATTGATGAGAAAACGGAAAGTTAAGTCACTTGTCAGAATTGTTCCATAGTCAGTGGGAGAAGAAATATATTTCACAGGTCACTGATTCTGATACTGTTATGGGTGGGGAGCTCTCCGTGTCTGCACCAGTTGACAGCGGAGGTGGACTTCTTGCAGTGTCATGAGAAAAGGAATTTTCTGAAATTCACGTGGGAGAATGAGTGGCATTTGTTTGCATTAAATTACATCCCTGCGTTTCCAAGGTCCCATTTCCCCTCCATCCCACCAAGGAAAAGGTCCTGTTTTGCTTTCAGCAGAGCTGGGATTAAAGCTGTTGTCCAGAGTTGCTGTTTCATGTTTGCATGGTCCAATCCAGCATCAAGCTAGCTTAGCTTGTGGTTCCCACTGCAGTCCATCAGCCCGTTGCATGTGGAGTTTGCAGGACCACATGGCCATGAAGGGAACACAGACAGGAGCAAAGCCAGAGGAACAAGAACACCAAGAGAGAAAACTCCTTCATCTGGGGGATTACGCATTCCCAAATTTCCTTGGGCTTGCAGGGGCCCCACCCCCTTGGCCGATTATCTCTGTTTCAGGTTAGATTAACAGGCATCTTCCCTACATCTCCCCAACCTTAGAGTGAATGCACTCATCTCCCCTTTGTTGGACACCTTTCCCCCAGTGATTTTCGGGGAATAGACCAGTGTTTCCCTCAAGAGTGTGAAGTTGCAGCTTCCTGGTAAAGCTGCCCAGATGGTATGCTTACAATGCCTGGCCTCCCTTTTGCCCATTTCCTATGATTAATAATTACCTAATTACAATGGTAACAATACCATGTGGCATCAAAAGCATTTTAACAAAGAAAGATGAAAATGAAATTCAGGACAATTTCATATCATAGCCAATCCCAGTTTCAAAATAAAAATTGTAAGATAATTTTAAGAGAGAGGTTAAGCTTTCATAAAACAAATAAAAATAACCAAGAAGCAACAAAGCACCACAACAAATAAAACCCATAAGGTAAAAGCATGTGCTGTTATAATTTCTGCCAAGCATAAAAACATTTTTAAGGGAAAATATGCACTAACAAAGCTAAACTTGTAGCAATAGTTTTACAAAAATGGAAACAGAGTTCTCTTCACTATAATTACACAAGTTCTGCTGTAATATAAACCAGCTCAGAATCCAGATTGGGCCCTTACCCTCTGTGTCACTCCATAACAAAGAAAATAACATCTCCAATTGCGGATGAATTATTATTTCCCTTTCTTAACTACACTACTTTGATCAGTCCTGACTTCATGGTTTCTGAGGATCACCTTAATTCCGAAGATGTCAGGTAAGTGGCGATTGTAATCTACACGCAGACTTCATGGACTATCTGAAAGTCCCACCTCAGACATTTCATTCATCTCTGAGATTTGGAAACCGTAAAGTGCTCACTCTGACTGTAGCCAAGAGGACCAGTTGTCCACTAATGAAGATGCTCCCCTTCATTAATGTAGAGGAGCAATGTTCAACCTTTTCCATCTCATGGCACACATAAACTACCCACCGAAATGCTGCGGAACAAAATTATGTAGGTATAATTTTGATTCATTCACACTGGAAGGCTATTGTTGTGTTGGCTGTTGTCATTTTTTTATTTGATAATCTAAGGGAAAAGAGTTCAGTGCCCCCTGACTAAATAGTCAGGTATTGTATGTTTTAAATATTCTTACGGCACACTGGTTGAAAATCGTTGGTGTAAAGTGGTTGGTAGGAAGCCTCATCACCACCATCCTTGTTTGGAGATGAGTTCTGTGACTTACTTCTGGCCAGTGGAATGTGAGTAGAAATGAGAAACTCAACTTCCATAAATACCTCCTAGCACAAGCATGTCAAACTGGCGGCTCGCGGGTTTGTTTAAATGAGGCCTGTAGCCCGCAGCCACGAGTTTGACATGCTTGTCCTAGCCTATCTTCAACTCACCCATTTCCCTGTCTGCTGGCTAGAAGTAAAGGACTTCAAGACCCAAGAACCTGGCAGGACCCCAAGATAAAGGAGCCTGGGTTCCTGAAATGCCATCTGAAAAGGGTGCCGAGAACCCACATTGGATGGTGGTGTACATGAAAAATAAACTCCTAATCAGTTAGCCTCTGCGTATACGGAATGTATCTGTGGAGATCCCAGCTCTCTCTCCCTTAACTACTGCAATAGCTACAAGGAGACATAATGCCTAATTAGCCCTCCATTGTCTGTTGCTTTTGAATCACCAACTGATTGTAATGTGTGAGTACTGGCCAAATTTTTCTAAAGAGACAGTAAGATAGTTGGTGCTTCAACTATCCCTAACCATCTGAAAGATGGGCCCACTATGCACTGAACTTAAACAACTAAAGAGTTTCACCAGGGCATCTGGTATAGGTATGGGGGGTGTCCAAGATTTCAATGATTGTGGTAGTTTTTAAGTGACAGTATGAAATCATCAAGAGTGGTGGTACTTATGGTTTTCTGAGTCACGGATCTCTGTAAGAATCAGATGGAAGGTGTAGATTGGCTGCAGTAATGGGCACAAAGCACACACAGACAACACGGTGTATACGCTTTCAGTTGGTCCACAGGGCCTGGTCCAGCACTTGAGAAGTTTGTCATTAAACCAGACTGCAGACTAAAAACCACTTATTGAGAGGAAAAAGCACTGAATAGAGGGTTGGGAATCAGGAGTCACAGTTCCAGACTGAGACCTTGGGCACACACAGCCCTCTCTGATCTGAAGAATAAGGAGCTTTATGAGTGGGTTGCTAATCACCCTTCCAGATCTGAGAACATCCAGACTGAATAGGCAGCTGCCTCTGAAATGCTGATTTTTGCCTGGTATTTTTAGTCACATCCATTCTCAGTTTTAAAAACAAAGTAAAAATAAAAGAAGTAAATTGGCAGCATCACAAAATTTAATATCTCACTGTAACACTGGTCCCCAGCTTATATATCCTATATAATAAAAGCCTAATATGCAAATCTACTGACCGGAGGAACAATGGGCGGACCGACTGGTCGCTATGATGTGCACTGACCATCAGGGGCAGATGCTCAATGCAGGAGCTGCCCCCAGCCTGCAGGCCCAGACCAGAAGCAGCAGCAAGGGGGAGGTAGGGAGGAGGGGGGAGGGGGCGGTGAATGGGTGGTGCCAGGCCAGCCAAGGTGGGTGCCCACAGGGGCCCCCCAGCTGCCCCGCCAGTCACCCCAAAGATCAGCCCTGATCACCGCCAGGCCTAGGGACCCTACCCGTGCACGAATTTCATGCACTGGGTCTCTAGTTTTCCTATAATTTCATGACTAGTTTGGCCTTAACTGGTCTAAAAATGCCAGCTTCTCCAGGTGATCAGCATGGAAATATACCAAGAACCCAGAATTCTGAGCATGAAATCTCCAGTGGTTCATCGGGATGACATTTCTTGGCATTAATGAGCATCTGGAGTCTAGTGAGTTCATGTGGATGGACACTAGCTCCCAAGATGAGCCTGGCAGAATAATGTTTCACGCACCATACAGAGGAGGACAAATAGTAGATTTATAGTTGTAATAGATAACACAATAAATAATAACACAAGAATACACTTGTGTAATCATAACTGCAAATCTACTTTGCCCACCAATACATTTCTTCAATAGACCAAAAAAGTAATAATAATCAAAACTTAACTCTGGCTTTTCCAAATTACTTTTCTGGTAATCTGCCACTGTGTAACAACCCACCCTAAACTTAGCGGTGTCAAACCACCTCCACTTTATTATGCTCAGGAATTCTGCATCAGGAATTCACAAAGGACAAGGTAGGAAAAGCTTGTCTCTACAGCATGATGGCAGGAGGCTGGAATAGCGAGGGCGGGTGGGTCCATTTCCAAGATGGTTTCTTCACTCATTTGCCTGGTGCCTTGGATGGAAAATGTCTTGAAGGCTTGAATTAGCTGGAATTGTCAATCCAAATATGGCTCTCCCTGTGGCCTGGGCTTTCTCACGGCATGGCTGTCTCAGGATAATCCAATCTCTTTGAGTGTACAGATTCCAAAAGCAAATGTTCCAGCAAATAAGCCAGAGACTGCATGGCCTTTTATGACCTAACCTCAGAAGTCCCATAGCATCACTTCCCCAATGCTCTGCTGGCTGAAGCAGTCATGAGCCTGCACAAATTCCAGGGAAGAGTACCAAACAATGTGAAGACATATTTTAAAACTGCCACCATTAAGGAACAAAACCAACTGGAGAAACCAACGAGAATGTAATACTATAATCCCAAACATTAATTCACATCAATTTTAAGATATGGCGGATTCACATATTCAAATAATAATTTGATGCAGGGGGTACAGGAGATACAGCTGTGAACCAAATAGACAAATATCCCAGCCCTCATGGGGTTTCATTTCAAATTCCAATGGAAGAAAAGCACAATAATTTTAAAAAGGAGACCAGCCCTGACTGGTTTGGCTCAGTGGATAGAGCATCGGCCTGCGGACTGAAGGGTCCCAGGTTCAATTCCGGTCAAGGGCATGTATCTTGGTGGCGGGCACATCCCCAGTAGGGGGTGTGCAGGAGGCAGCTGATCGATGTTTCTCTCTCATCGATGTTTCTAACTCTCTATCCCTCTCCCTTCCTCTCTGTGAAAAATCAATAAAATATATTTTAAAAAATAAATAAAAATAAAAAGGAGACCAAACCAGTTTGCCATAGTGTTATAAAGGAAAATAAGTCAGAAAGGTGGAACAGAACATGTTGGGGGGGGGGATAAATTGCAATTTTTAAATAGGGTGATTGGGGAAAGCTTCATAGGAAAGTGACATTTGAGCCAAGAGCTAAAGGAAATGAGGGAAACAGTTGTGCAGATATTCCAGGCAGAAGGAACAACAAATGCTTAAGTGTCTGGCTAGAGCTGCATAAGGGATGGGAAAGTAAGTCAGAGAAGTTCAGGGGTGGGGAATAACGGAAAGAGGGGTCCTACACTTGGAGTCCATTGTAAGAATACTGGTTTCACCCTGAGAAAACTGGGAAGCCACTGGAAGGCTGTGAGCAAAACAAAAACAAAAACACCATGATATGATACACTTTCTTAAATGGTTATTCCAGCTGCTGAATTGCAATGTGGTCTGGGGTTGGCTGGAGGAAGAATTGGGAAGGTGGTAAGGGCAGAACTATGGGGACTAGGAAGAAGCTATTGGAATAACCCCAATGATAGAATGTTGGACCAGGGTGACAGTGGAGGCTATGAGAGGAGTTAGAGTTTGGATACCTGTTGAAGGTGAGGCTGACCTGACTTCCTGACAGATTGCCTGCAGACTAGAGAAAGAGAAAAGTAAAGACTTCTAGACTTCCAGGAGTCTATTCCAAATAGGAAGAATGGAGGTGGAATACAAAGACAGGAAAGACTGGGGAGGAGAAGTGGGAGTTATGGAAACCAAGAGTTTGGTTTTGCATGTGTGAAGTTTGTGATGCTCTTAAGCATCGAAGTGGAGGTGTTGAGTAGGAGGTTGAATAGATGAATCTTTATTTGAAGGGAGAAGAGCTACAATTGCAAATCTGAGTGAATAGATAGCACTTAAAGAAGGGAGCCTAGATAAGATCAACTAGGGACTGAGCATAGAGAGAAGTCAGAGGACTGAGCTCAGGGGCAATCCAACATTAGTGGTAGGAGAAGTGAGGAGGAAGCAGCAAAGGAAGCTGAGAAGGAATAGCCAGTGAGGTATGAGGAGGACCAGGACTGTAGCATCATGGAACTCAAGAGTGAAGATAATGAGTCTAGGATACACGAGTGACCACCTAAGCAATTGCTGCAGAGAGGTTAATAGAATGAGGCCGAAGGATTAACCACAGGACTTGGCAACATGCGGGTTATTAGTAACCTCATTAGTAACCTTGACTAACAATTTCGGTAGATAGTATGAGTGAACGTTTGACTGGAATGTGCTGTGGGAAAATGGAAGAAGAGAAGAAACTCAGGCTGCTATATTTCCACAGATTTAACTGATCATTTCTTTTATCAAAATTCTTTAAGATTTGTACACCCGTGTTCATAGTGTTAACACAATAGCCATAAGATGGAAGCAAGTGAAATGTCTATGGACAGATGGACGGATAAACAAAATGTGGTATATAAATACAATAGAATATTAGCCTTAAAAAGGAAGGAAATTCTAACATCTGCTACAATATGAATGCACCTTGAGGGCATTATGCTTAGTGATATAAAGCAGTCACAAAACACATAGTGTACCTGTATAATCTTACTTAACTGAGGTATATTGAGTCATCAAACTCATAGAAACAGAAAGTAGAATGGTCATTGCCAGGGACTGAGGTTTAGGGGAGAAATAGCAAGTTGTTGTTTGCTAGATGGAAAAAGTTCTAGAGATTGGTTGCAAAGCAATGTGAATATACTTAAGATTATTGAACTGCACACTTAAAAATGGTTAAGATGGCAAATTTTATGTTGTGTGTGTTTTACCACAATTTAATTTAAAAAAAACATAAACTTAACAGAAAGTGTTGAAGTTCAACAACTTTTTTCACTGCCATTCTTTCAGAGACTATCCTCTTAAAGTTGGTGTCTTTCTCGTGCGTGTTTTGTGCTTTTTACATATGTATGTCCTTGTAAGTGGTATAAATCTAACAATAGAGTGCATTGTTTTTTCATTTACATAAATGTCAGCCACCCATATTGCACTAAGCTTTTGCATTTTGGTTTTGACCTCAACAATATTTATGTTTTTAGAATTTGTCTATGTAAATAAGTGTTTCCTACTCTTCTTTTTTCCATTACAAACCATGTTACAATAAAACTCCTAGACATGGGAAAACCCTGTTTTAGGTATCTTTATACTCTTAAATTCACAAGAATTCTAATCTTTTCTAGAACAATCTGTTTCTTCTGTTTGGAATAATCCTCTACCCTTTTATTCTCTTTTGACTATAGAGGTCAGCAAACCATAGCTCATGGGCCAGATCCAGCCTACCATCTGTTTCGGTAAATAAACTTTTATTGAAATACTGCTTGCCCATTCACTTACTTATTGTCGATGGTTGCTTCCATGCTACCATGGCAGAGTTGAATACTTTGACAGAGACCATATGGCCTCGCATATGGCCTTTTAGACAAACAGTTATCAACCCTGGTCTAGACTACCTTCAATACGCATCCTAGTCATGGGAAAAAAACACCAGTTCCTAATGCAGTAGTTGAGCTATGTCCACAGATCCTCTGACATTCCCATTATACGGTGAAGCCTAAATAGCTTCTCCTTAACCGTGGCTTGCACTTAGTAACTTACTTCTAATAAATAGAATATGGTCGAAGTGACATGTGTGACGTCTGAGACTTGGTCATAAAAGACATTATGGCTTCCTTCTTGATCACATTCTTGGATTACACGCTCTGGGGGAAGCCAGCTGCCCATCATGGGGACACTCAAGCTGCCATATGAAGAGGCCTAATGGCATGAAACTCGGGCCTCCTAGGAACAGCGAAGTGAATGAGCCAGCATGGAAGTGGATCTTCCAGACCCAGCCAAGCCTCCAGGTGCTTGCAGCCCTGCCCAGCAGCGTGACTGCACCTCATGAGGGACTCTGGGCCAAACCCATCCAGGTGAATGACTCCTTCTTTCCTGACCCACAGAATTTATAAGATAATAAGTTATTTTAAGCCACTAAGTATTTGTGGTAACAGGTTATGAAGCAATAGATTACAAATATGTCACAGAAAGGCTATTAGCTGACCCTCCAGACTAATCTACATGCCACACACTCATATACACTCATAGCATTGTGTTCTCTCCTTCATGTCATTGAGTATGACTGTAATTTTTCAATTATTTATAAAATTAATGACTCAAGTCCATGTTTATCAGTGAGTGGCAACTTTCATGAGCATAGGGACTCTGTATGTCTATTATATTCCCAGTAACAAATATAGTACCTGCCAAGCATAAGAACTCAATAAATACTGATTAATTGAATGACACAGTACAAATAACATTGTATTTATAGGCCTAAAAGTTTATCGCTTTTGATTGAAAGGAGTCTGTTCTGAAGAACGATAATAGCTAATAGTTACTTATACACTGCTATGTTGTACTTAGCACTCTTCTAAGCACTTTATAAATATTAAAAATATTTAATCCTCACATTAACCAGCTTAGCCTGGTATTAATATCATCACCATTTTTCACTCACAGAAACAGAGGCATAGAGAAGTTAGTGACTTGCCCAGTCCACTGCATTGCACTGCTGGGAATTATCCCAAGAAGTCTGGTTCCAAGGTCTCTGCTCCCAGCCACCATACTACACTGCCCATTTTCAGCACTTGGCTTTGATTGGATATTTGAAATTGACACTAACATCTCTATTGGTCTCTTTCGTTATATAGTCATCTCCTTATTTCTCTTTTGATTCAATCTTCCATTTCTCTATTCCCATCAGCTCTCTAAAAGCTCAGAACTTTCTCTGACTGGAGGCAGCAGGGAGATGCGGCAGATGGGGAGTCAGAGAGATCCTAAGCATGAAAAGAACTGCTGTGCCACTACTGGTTCTGAGATGTAGGGGTCATGGGCAAGGTCCAGAGGAGGCCGCTGGGGGTTAGAGGTAATGGGGATCTCAGTCCTACAAATTCAAGGAACTAGATTCAACCAACAACCTAGGTGAGCTTGGAAGCAGATTGATCTCAAGTCTCTAGAAAGGAACACAGCCCTAACAGCACCTTGATTCTGGCCTCACGAGACTCAAAGCAAAGGAAACAATTAGCAGTGCTATACCAGGACTTCTGGCCTGTGAGCTAATAAATGTGTTGTTCTAAGCTGCTAAACATGTGGTCATTGGTTACGGCAGTCATAGAAAACTTTCATAGGTTGGTTAATCTTTCACTAACCTTTGGACTATGCTGTTAGACAGCTTTTTACACTGAAGCAAATACATGCCCTGAAGTTTCTATACACTGACCTTGGTTCTACTCATTCAAGGACAAAAGAACAAATCAGGTTTCTCTCCTCTGGTGACAACTTCCTGGTCCAAAATCTTTCTTACTCAAGTCCAGCTCTGGCCACGGTCTTATATGGCACGGTGCCAGCTACCTCAGTGGTATCCAGGCCACTTACTTTAGTCCACCTCTATGACTTAGGTCAGATTCCTGAGAAGCAGAGTCTGAGACAGGGCTTTTATGCAGAGAAGTTAAGCAAGGATGTTGTTGTATAGGAAACCGAACCTGAGCCCGAGCCTGCAGGAAGCTAGGAAGTAAGCTATGCTGCGGAGCCTGACTTCTGTACCCCTGCTCCAGTCAGGCACCACCTGGGGGTGGCCCTGGCACTTCTGAGGGGGAGAGGGAAGTTTGGCATCTCCAGCTACCCAAAGGCACACCTCCAGTAAAGATCACAAGTGTGAGTCATTGGCAACAGCACCCACAGCCACTGGAAGATGGGCTTACCTGCCCAGTGATGGGATGCCAGGGGGCCTGAGCCAGGCAACATTAGCATCTGCTGGAGCTCATGGTTCAGAGGTTGTGCACAGAACTCCTGGTTTGGTCTAAACAGTCATGGAGTGGGACAGGTTGGATTCCATTTTTCTTATTCTAGATAAGTGAGTTTCAAACTTTTATTTTAGCAGTATACATTTGTTTTATTCCCAAACAAAAGCCTACATCACACACACACACACACACACACACACACACACACACACACACACACACGATAAAACTAATTGATCATCTATGCTGCAGACAGTGTGATAGCTCCTTTTGACAGGCAGGAAATAAAACAGATTGGTCCCTGTCTGGTAGGAAGGGCATCAGAAATATGTAAAGAAAGAAATTAAAAATTACAAATGTATACAGATGATAAATGCTGTGGATGCTGAATACTGAGATGGAGATAATGGGGGAAGGATAAGGCCAGCCTACTGACATGTGGTTAAATTTCTAATTGTCTAGTTCTGAACTGCAATATCAATTAAGGTACTTTATTTTTTCCTGTTATCATCCCCTTCACTTTATTTTTTTAGTGATTTGACATTTATATTCCTTAAAATGTGACCACCACAATAAGTCTAGTAACCATCTGTCACCATATAAGGTTATTACAAAAATATTGACTATTTTCCCTATCTGTACATTACAACCCTGTAACTTCTTTTTTATCATTGGGGATTTGTACTTCTTATTCCCCTTTACATAGGGAAGAAATTTTCATCATCCCCCTCCCCTCTGGCAACCCTCAGTTTTTCTCTATATCTATGAGTCTGTTTCTGTTTCTGTTTTGTTTTATTTGTTCATTTGTTTGTTTCTCTAGATCCCACA
Organism: Myotis lucifugus; assembly: GCF_000147115.1. Classification (NCBI taxonomy): domain Eukaryota; kingdom Metazoa; phylum Chordata; class Mammalia; order Chiroptera; family Vespertilionidae; genus Myotis; species Myotis lucifugus. Next base: position 3,363,830 of record NW_005871131.1, read on the forward strand.
TATAAGTGAAATCATACGGTGTTTGTCTTTCTCTGACTTATTTCACTTAGCCCCTTAACTTTAATCTAGCATTTGGGGAAGGCCTCCCAGAGAGTCTGACATTCAGCCAAGGCCTGAACAATGAGCAGACACTGGCCATGCGGACACTGTGGGGAGAGTGGTCCAGGGAGAGGGAACAAAGAAGTGGGAAAAAGTGGATCTGCTAAGGGAGGGAAGGGGAAGAAAGGCTTTGAGACCACTCACTCAGGCCACTGTAGTCACCCCTGCGGTACCTCATGGGAATCCCAGGGTCCTCAGAAAACCATTTGAGAACCATCATCATGGGGGTCATACTTCTAGTTCCAGATTCTAAAACCAGGTTGAAGAAAGTCACTGGTTTTCTGTCCAGTTGCCCTCAGGGCCACCCAACCATCATTCCATGTTTCTGGATCTTTACACACTTTTCCTCAAGACCCTTTCTCTCTCGAAGCCTTGGAGAAGGTGTGGGAAAGAAAGGGCCCGGCAGCTTCACAGCTCCAGCCAGAGGGCCCACTCTGGAGATGCCAGCAGGGGGTGGCATATGAATCAGTCTGTTCCCTGCACACCCCCACAGCCCAGATGGCTGCACATCGCAGGAGCAGAGGGTGGCGCCCACACAGAGGACTCTCTGGCTGAAGACACACCACACTTTTGACCATGAGGGAACAAACACTCTGTGGCAATGTGGTGACATTTTTACAGAAAAGGGCACGGTCTTTCTTTTGCTCTCTTTACCATCTGCAGTGAAACCTCAGAGTGTAAAACAGTGAGGGCTCACAGAAGTGGAGAGCAGCTCATGAGAATGAGCTGGTGCAGTGCCTCATTCACAGCAGAAAGTCTTTCATATCCCTGACATGGGGCACTGAGCTGAAGCTTGAACAACTTCAGATCTGGAGGGTGACACCTCCACAAAACAATGCTGTGAGTTGGAAAAGTTCTCTCCTTGACTCAGAAATATGCTCCCTCTAACTCTCCTCCATTTGGTCTGCTTTTTTTCATTACACAGAATTTAATAGTAACACTCAGCTGACCATTCATGGAAGTCTGGCCATGTCTTAAACATTGTGCTAAGTACTTGACATGAAATATTTCATCTAATTCTCACCCTAAACTTGGGAGGCAAGCACAAATCTTATCTCCACTTATCACAAGGAACCTAAACCCCAGGTCCCAGTCCAGGAGCAAGAGCAGGGGAATCTGAAGCCAGGTACTAGACCTGAGGAGCTGTCTGGGGACAGCTCTGCGTTGCTATCTAGCCCTGCAGCACAGGGCACACCCTCCAGCACACGGCTGAAACAAGAGCACCTAGCATCCACTGCTAACTGCCTCTCTATGCCTGAGCCAGTTTAGGTCCTCTTCATGGGCCCTCTCACACAATCCTCATTTTACAGAAGAGTGGATTAAGGCCCAGTGAGGTGAAATGATTAGGTGAAATGAATGGATGGATGGATGGATGGATGGATGGATGGATGGATGAATAGATGGACAGATGAAATAAGTTCACATCATGGTCTCAAACCAAAGGCAGAAACCATTTCCTAAGAAGCAGCTTCATATCACCCTCCAATCTTTCCCCAACACTAACTTCCCCAAATGCCCCTCCTCTATTGCAGTCATGCGCATCCATCCACACTTGCCCAACACAGTCCCCAGGCCGTCCGTTCTACTGCCTCCTTTCATTCACTGCAGTCTCTCAATGGCCCAGGTCAAATCCCATCTGCTGCAGGGGGCTACACACACACACACACACAAACACACACACACACACACACCCGTCCCTTGTCCTCCTACTCTTTGCCTTTATTTCCATTAGAATGCTGATAACAATAGCCAACTACTCTACATTTTAGAGTAGTTTCCATGTACCAGGTACTGTGCTAAAGTATAGACTTTCTGTGTCTTTCAATCTTCCCAATTCTCTCCATTTCATAGGCAAGGAAACTGAGGAACTAACTGGCCTAAGATAATACAGTTCAGATTTAATCTCTAGCCTGTGTGCTTAGTCATTATTACCCAGCTCTTTCCAATATTATGAATGCATGACTATGTGTACATTTTCCATGGGGGCCCTGGGAGGGTGAGGCAGGATGTGGCATTCAATCCCTAACATATTCCACAGTGCCGGCCCACTGTTGACACTCACCCCCACTTGCTAAGCCTGGTTGACTTCCTTAAACTCCTTCTGTGTTTAAAATGAGGTTAATATTGCCCAACCAACGTGGTTCAGTGGTTGAGCATTGACCTATGAACCAGCAGTGTTGAACTAAGAACCAGGAGGTCATGGTTTGATTCCCAGTCAAGGCTCGATCCCCAATAAGGGGGTTGGGGGTGGGAGAGAGGGGGGAAGGCCATGCAAAAGGCAGCCGATGAATGATTCTCTCTCATCATTGATGTTTCTATCTCTCTCTCCCTCTCCCTTCCTCTCTGAAATCAATAAAAATATATTTTTTAAATGAGTTAATATTTGGAACAGGGCCTGGCACATGGTAAGCATGAAATAATATGCCTAAATAAACAAACAAACAAATTATGTGATATGCTACACATAATCTCACTTATCTTCTATCCATTTATGTCTACTCAATGTTGTTCCAGGAGACTTAAGGCAATGTCATCCCTTATACTAATGCTTGAGGGCACATTGTTATCCCCATCTAACAACTGAGAAAACTGAGGATCAGAGAATTCATGAACGTTTGCACAAGTCAAGGAGCTAGTGAGAAGCTGAGACAATTTGAACTAAGGCCTCTCTGGATGCAAGAGACCATGCCTTTCTGTTACATGGGGTTCAGGCTTGGGGCGAGACAGGAGTGGAAATCACTTCAAGGTGGACTTGATACTGTGTTACCTGAATCAGGTGCATTCCCTTCAATGAAAGGGACCATGGGGTCTTACTTGGGATGAAGCTGAGCCTGAAGAGGTGACTCATTGGCTTCAGCAATGGCCCAGTGGGCAGTAAGAAAGCTTTAGAGACTGTGATACAGGCAGACCCTAAACCTTTCTATAAGGTCTCAGCCAAGGCCAGCAGCCACCTCCCAACAGAAGGGTCCCTAAGGGCAGGGACATCCGTTGAGCTATCCCTGCTTATAAAACTTCCCCATAAAACTTCCCCATTTTGATTCTTCTCTGTGTATAATTGTTTACTTCATTTACAAAACTGGTACATGATGAATTGAGGTAGAAAATTTACTAACGTATGGAAGTTTTCACAATTAAAAGAGGTGTTTACAAAACAGTTTTAATAAAAAAAATTATACACTATATGGAAAAAACATGACTGAAAGAATATATGTCAAAATGCTACCAGAGATTAGTTACAAGCAAGATCATGAGTGATTTTCATGTTTCTTTTTTAGGAATCTACACTTTCTAAATTGCCTAAAGGGAACATGAATTAATCATAAAAATTTACACAGACTTGTCTTTTCGTAAAACTGCTCATGCATGAGCTCATGTTAAATGCAACAAGAGCCCATGAGGTACTATTATTATCCCCATCTTGTAGCTTAGGAAACTGACACTCAGAGAGGTTCAGTCACTTGCCCAAGCTCTCAAAACCTTGTGAGGGTGCAGTCAGAATGTGAATCTAGGAGTCAAAACCCAGACTCTGGGCCTCAGAAGGACAGCATGAGCAAAGCCAATTCCTCACCTGTGGTCTTATTTGATCTTCATAATTTTCTTGTGAATTAGAGCTATGACCTTGATGCCAATTATGTAAACCAATAAACTGAGATTTGGGGAACTTAATTAGCTTGAGAAGATCACCCAACAAGGTAGCCATCAGTTCTGGTCAAAGTATTCATTGCCTAGTGTCTACCAGGCCCATAAGGTCCCTACAACAAGGGAAGTATCTGTCTTGGGGATTGATGTCTTGGTAATTCTAGCACATAGCAAATACCCCCCAAAACAGTAGGCACTCAAAATATTTGTTTGAAGAATGAAAGAATAATTTTCAAAAACCATAACATGTTGTAGGTTAAATGGTGCCCATCCCCCCCAAAAAGGTATATCTCATCAGAAACTGCAAGGGTTACCTTATGTGGAAAAGGGGCCCTAGCCGGTTTGGTTCAGTGGATAGAGCGTCAGCCTTCAGACTGAAGGGTCCCGGGGTTTGATTCCAATCAAGGGCATATGCCCAGGTTTCGGGCTCAATCCCCAGTAGGGGTGTGCAGGAGACAGCCGATCAATGATTCTTTCTCATCATTGATGTTTCCATCTCTCTCTCCCTCTTCTTTCCTCTCTGAAATCAATAAAATATATAAAAGAAAATATATAAAAGAAAAGGGAAGGGTTCTTGCAGATGTAATTGAATTAAGGATGTTGAGGTGACATCATCCTGGATAATTCAGCTGTATCTTACATACAATGTAAAGTGTTCTTGTAAGAGAAAGACAGAAGGAGAGACAGACAGGAGAGGGGAAGACAGACACACAGAGAAGGTGACATGGAGATGCTGGCAGAGACAGGAGTGCCACCGAAGCCAAGAATGCCTGGAGCCACCAGAAGCTGAAAGAAGCAAAAGACAAAGTTGCCCTTGAGGCCCCCGGAGGGAGTGCGGTCCTGCTCATGCCTTTATTTCAGACTTGTGACCCCCAGAACTGTGAGAGAATAAACTTCTGTTCTTTTAAGCTCCCAAGTCTGTGATAATGTGTTACAATAGCCCTAGGAATCTAATACACAGCATACTAACAGCAACACAGGTGTGGACTGCACTTTACACTTTATAGCACTTTCATAGACACCACTTTTCCTGACCTCAACAAAAGCCCCAGGGGAATGCAAGGTTATTTGATCCATTTTTTTCAGATCAGCACAGTGAACGAGTAACGGGATTTACCCCAGGACAGAGATAAATGTCGGGGTGCAGTGCAGGTAAAGGGGTGGCCAATTCTCAGGAGCTTTAAATGCTGGACTGAGTCGCTTGAGCTTAGTTTACGTGCTTCAGGAACCACAAAACCAGAAATACGCTCAGTGAAGATGAGTCAGGCAGCAACCTGAAGGCTGGGGAGCTCAGCGCAGGCAGATCATGGGGAGCTGTTCCAACACTGACCAAACGGGGGCTGCAGAGGAGGCTGTGAGCAAGGGGAGGAGGGGGCCACACTGACAACAGCTGCTGTTTACTGAACCCCTCCAGGAGGCCAGGCCCCACCCAACTGCTGAAGGGCATTGCTATGCTGCATGTCTAATCCTCACGAGGTAACCATGGTTCCCATTTTAAAATGGGAATCTGGAGATTAAGGAGCTCACTGAGGCCACCCAGCCTTGGAGCAGAGGAGGCTGGCCTTGAACTGACACCTGACATGGGCACCCATATGTCCCACTGCAAGGTATGGCTACAGAGACAGAAGTTGGTATGCAGCTTTGGGTGGAGGAGACATATGTTTTATAAAAAATTCTGGTCATAGGAGCCACCACTGAAAATGGTGGCCATGTTTTTTTTTGTTTGTTTGTTTTTCAAGCAGTGCTTGTAAAAATGTGAAATTTACCTGTAATCCCTCTATCAGACATAACTGCTATCAACAGTCTGGCATAACATGCTTTCCAGCCCTTTTCTCCATGACTGTGTGCACACGTGTATATGCAGGGGGTTGGAGGGTGCATATATGGGTGTGTATATGCGGGACCATACTATACATGCTGTGGGGAAATCTGCTGTATGCACTTAACCTGTTATGAAATCATAACAATCTGGTCCTTGATTTGGGCTTGATGAGCAGGGCAACAGTGGGTGAAGGGCCAGGGGGACCAGTGGTCCATCCCATGGGGAGAATTTTATTACTGGTATTGTTTAGAAAAGCCAGAGCATTTTGAATAAAAGCGTGCCTGTTTTTATACAGCTTGTTTCTAAATCCTCCACAGACAATCCACAGTTATCACCTGTGCCTGGAGAGGGCCACATCTACTGTCCTGCCCCCTTTGACAAGCCACTGCACTAGGGAAATGGTGACTTCGGTGGGTGTGGGCAGACAACGGGGGCGGGTGTCAGAGATGGGTATGGCTCATCGGCTGGGCCACACAATGGAAGTTTCACACCATAATCTTGTTAGACAAGTGAGAAAACTGCCCCCACTTCCTCCTCACAGAGATCTTGAGAAAACATACAAGGCAATACCCACCATGTCTTTTGGGATCAGAAAAGGTAAATTTTAAGTATATTAAAAATACAGCCCATCTTCAATGGAGTCCAGGCAACTGCATCATAGTCAGGCAGTTCCCCTCTAAACTCACTGCTGAGTGACAGAACAGAGGACCCTCTTCCTTCCTTCCTTTTCTTCCTCCCTTTCTTTCTTTCTTTCTTTCTTAACATATCAAAGATCAAAACTTCTTGAGATGAGTTATTGAGAAGATATAAGGGAAATCGAACAAACTGCTCTAAAAGCAATCAAGTTGTCCATAAAGACACAATCAGAGTTTAGCTTCTAAAAACTGTAATGGCATAATTTTCCTGTTGGCCATTCCCTTGAAATAATAATTGAACTGGCAAGTTCATTCCTCATAAACACTTTCATCATCTTTGGCTTGACAAGGCCTAGCTGCTGAGCCACAGATAAAAGTTTCGTCAAGATAGTAAATCATGAGCCATATGTCAGAAATTACCCTCCTCTCCTGTAAATGGGACCGTACCCCCTTTGTCCTTTCCAAAACAGTGGTGGGATTTGGGGCGGCCAGACTCCCACTAGAATCCCTGGAATAACACTGCTAATCCTCAACATGACACTTGGAAGACTCTGAGTCATGTTTCACAACAGTATTTTCAGTGTCTGCAGAGACCATGTTTATAAAAACAGATTCAAAACAATAAAAAGAGATACTGAAAACTGAGTCCCAACCGCCTCAGGTGTGAGCAAAGCCCCCGGTGTTGGCTATGCCTGTGCCTGAGACAGGCATCATCATGAGAGACTGTCACCATGGAGAGAGAGCCTGGGCTCTGCAGACCAATATCCTGGAATCAGATCCTGGCTCCACTAATTTCTAGCTCTGTGACCTTGAGCAAGTAACTTAACCTCTCTGTGTCTCAAGTTAGTATCTATGGAATGGGAATGGAAGTGGTACTTGCTTCGCAGGGTTAAGAGAATTAAGTGTAATAATACAAAAGCATCTAAACTTTCTGATGGACATTTTCTTAAATACTTTAAAATAGATCTCTGACTACAGCAAACAATGTAAGTGACAAGTCCAGTCAAGGTTTTTAGAGGCCATGCCTGGAAGTAGAATATTCACTTTTGCTCACATTCCATTGGCCAGAACTTAGTCATATGGCCAAAATGAAAAAGCAGCTTGGAAGTGCAATCGAGTTGTGAACCCATGAAGAACAGGGGAGTGGGGTACTGGTGGCAACAGCAGTCCATAAAAATGGATGTAATGGAAATAAATTCCTCTACTTACTAAATAAATATGAGAAACTCTGCTATTTCTATTCCACTCCATTATAGCCTAATTTTTTTCATTTAAAACATGTTGGTCATGACCCAATCAGCTGATTTTCACAATCCACTAATGTTTTGCAATTCACCATTGGCTCAGCAAGTGTTTGTTGCTGTTATTGACAATGGTGGTGGCAGTAACAGTGAGCAAAAGGACTAACTAGACACTTGCAAATTTTTCAGAAAATTCTTGGTGCTTGGGTTCACAAGACTACAGTGAGGACATGCTTGAGTCCTGACTTCAGGTACTAGGAGTCTGAAACATGTATGTAGAAACACTGATCAATACCTAGAGGCCAGGCTGCCTTTGGAACACATCTAATTACAATCACACACTGTAGAAACTAATAGAAATAAACATGTACACACAACACACATGTGTGTGCATAAAAATTTTTAAGTATCACTAAAAAAGAGACCAGAGAAGAAATAAATAAAAAGAAACATGCCAAGAAACAGGGAGGGTTGCCCTCTGTGAATACACAGCAGCAAGCACAGAGCCCAGAGGAAGCCCAGGTTCTGCTTTCCCAGTGACATTCAGCAAGCGAAGCGATGCATCAGGTCTTGCTCTTCATGTCCTCGGCCTACAAGTCCCCTACAACTTGTCCGTAAGTTCATACAATGTTCTTCCCTGGCATTCGTAATGTGCTAAGGGAGTTGAACTTCCTCTTGATAGTCATGGGGAGGCTATGTAAGGATTCAAGAAGGTTATGACATGATCAGATGTACATTCTATATAGATAGCTTGGGACATACGGGATCTGACCTGACTGGAAGCAGGGAGCTGGGTGAGGAGGCTGCTGCAGTCACAGGTCAAAGAAGACAGTAGCCTGAGCTAAGGCAGAGATGGCAGGTAGAGAAAGAAGAGCCCTGAGTCAGAGGGTACACAAAGGATCAAACTCATAGGTTTTGGTGACTGACCTGGAAATAAGGAAAATCCTCCAAGGAGGATGCACAAGTTTCTGACTTGAGCAACTGAGTAGATGAAAATGCTGTTTGCTGAGATGAGAAATACAGATAGGAAAACAGGAAATTTGATTAATTAAATTTTGTACACACTATGGTTGAGGCACCTGGCACTCAGTCAAAAGATGCGCAGTTTGCATTCGTTATATAGACTAGAGGTAAAGTAAGAGTGCTGTGGAGACCCAGATTTTAGGATCATCAGCAAATGGATGTTGGCTAAAATCAGGGGGTCACCCTGGGACTAGATCTAGAACTATGAAGGCCAACCTCATAATCTCAGTGCTACCAGCTCACTGTACAACAGAAGGTGGAAGGTGGGAGAGGGAATGGGAATGAACTTACATGCTCACTAGATAGAAGAGGCAATAGCATAAAACCCAAGTCACTGTGGACTACGATTCAGTTTCTTTATTCATCAATAGGTATTTATTGAGCATCTACTACGTGACAAGCACTGTGCCCGAGACTGAAGAAACCGTGGTAAACAATAGAGACATGGTTACCCACCCGTGATCTAGTGGATGAGGCAACTGAAAACAAGGAAGCAAATATAAAATGAAATAGGGAATACTATGGAGAAATTAGGGTGCTGAAACAGAGAATATCAGGGAAGGGGGAGGTCCAACTTAGATTCTACTCAGTAAAGTCATCTCTTAATAAGTGGCATTTAAATGTAGACCTCAAGGAAGAGGGGAAGGGAACCCGATGGGGAGGGGAAGCAGAGGAAACTAGATTTTAGTCAAAGGCAAAGGAAAATATTGGATGTTTGGAAAACTGACAGAGCAGTGTTCTGGAGCTTGGAAAGCAAGAAGAATGGTAAGTAAGGTTAGATCATGGGAAGAAGTTTGGATTCCACTCTAAACATGAGAGTCATTGAAGGTGTTCTAGCAGGAGATTACATGATACGACATGTACTTTGAACAGCATCACTCTGGCTGCCATGTAGAGAATGGATGAAGGAGAAACTCAGGGCCACAAGATAAGAAGTCAAGGATGATGGTGGTCTAGACCAGAGAATTAATTAGGGACATGGAGAGGAGTCAAATGTTTCTGAAATATAACTGTAGGTATAATCATCAGAACCTGATTATAAATAGGATGTGGTGGGTGAGAGGAACAATTATGGATGATTCCTGTTTCCAGCTTGAGCAGCTGAGTAGATTTGAGTGTCTATCTCTCAAGGTGACTGTGAGAGATGAAGAACATAACCAGTGTGCGTCACTCAGCACCAAGGCCAGCACTTCAGGTGAGCAGCTAGAAACAGGGCTTCCTCATCTTATTTTTCTTCCCGCAGAAGATCCCCACTAAAAGCAGGTTCTCCATTACACAGAACCGTGGACTGCTCTCTGAAATTCTTTCCCACACATTTTGCCTACTCAAACTCTCATGGGGAGAGGGGGCCCTAAAAAATACTATCATTTTGCTAACAAAAATATCTTTCCTCCCAGCTCTAACTTTCCTCCCAGCTCAAACAAGTAACTCACATTAGTCAGTTGCTCCCACCAGTGCCACCCTCACCCAGCCGAAAGCATGCTTACCCTCATGCCTATGACTCCGAGTAGCTCTTGGCCAAAGATGTGAGTCTAGAAATTCTCCCAAGCAAAATTCATGTCCCAGAGCCAAGCAATCACTTCCAATAATGTACCGCACACTAACACCATTTATGCTTTATTGACTAAGCTAACTTCCTGCTGCTTTGGCGAGGGTGACGAGGAGAACATCCTGCAGATATCTCAGAGGGACTGTGAAGACCTCGAGCAGCACAAACGGGAAGCAGTCGGGGATGTGCCGGAACCAGCTTATACCGATTCGGGAGAACTGCTCATGTCTTCCCAACCCAGTTCAAAGAGCCAGTTGTTCTACGTTTACCAGCACACCCCTGGAAGCGGCTTTTATTTTCAAGGTACCGTGTAATGGGCACTTACTGTGTACCAGGCACTGTGCTAAGTGCATTACTCATGTCACCTCACTGTGTTCAGCAGCCCACAGACAGGACGCTAGGCCTGTCAAAGCACCCACCATTCATCTGGCCGTTTCATTCCTCCTTGCCTAACACTAGTTTTCCCTTCTCGCCTCAGCCACTTTCACTACCATCTCCCTTATATCCAGCTCAATTCTCCTTATGAAATTTTTGCTGGGTCCCTCCAGAATTAAATCCAGCAAACTACCTACCATGTACCAAGCAGAGAATGATCACTCTTTCGGTGGCCCGTCTCTAACATGTACAGGCTTCTCTCGTGGACGTTTGTTACCTGGAAGCTTATCATTTGATTTATCTGAAAACACTCATTTCTTTTTTTTACTTTCAAAACATGAGATGCAATCATTTTGGGTCAGTTTGCTCTTCTTGGGAAAATTGTAAACCTAAATTTTATTCATCTTTATTTCTCTTAATTATCCAAAACACATTAAATACCCTTATAAAGAGGTAAAGGAAAATTAAAATTGCAAAATCTGATTATGATTTTGTGTCTGTATAAACCCTCTTGAAATGTCCTAATTGAGAAATTCATATGAAATTTCATTGTGATTTAGAACAAAAGACAGTTGGTAACCATAATGCAGACTTCTGAGTCCCCAAACTCAAGCTCTTAAGAGACAGCCAAGGCCTAGCCAGTTTGGCTCAGTGGATAGAATATCGGCCTGCAGACTGAAAGGTCCCAGGTTTGATTCTGGTCAAGGGCACATGCCAGGTTGCGGGCTCAATCCCAGTAAGGGGCATGTAGGAGGCAGCCAATCAATGATTCTCTCTCATCATTGATGTTTCTATCTCTCTCCCTCTCCCTTCCTCTCTGAAATCAATAAAAATATATTAAAAAAATAAAAAAGAAACAACAAAGCCTATGATATTAACTGCTTTGGAAAAATAAATTGCATTCCACAGCCACTGACATTGATATCACATCCTAGGTCCAAAGAATCTTGGGTCTTCAAGTTAAGCCAGCTCTTGAGCAAAAGACAAAATGGTATTGCACCTGGGCTCATATTTACTGGAAGACACTGTAGAAGTTTTTTGTTTAGCTGAAACCTCAACCTTTTAAGGAAACCTTTCTGCCCTTTACCCGCTTATCAGAGTTCCTGAGAGAAGGACAGAGGCCTGACAGCCTCTTACGCTAAAGTAACTCTAAGAGCTGTGGAAGCTGGAGGAAGACAGATTTTCCTGATCACTTTTGTAGTTCCTGATTCAGGAATCCTGACCTTTAGCTGAAAAGGAGTACAATTAAGTCCTACCCATCCTAATTAGGACAAAAGGGAGAATTATTCCTTACTTGAGCAAAACCTAATGACCAAGCTATGGTATTCTGTCTAATTATATATAATTTTACAGTAATTTCTTTAAAATCTGCATCAAGTCTTCTTAAATAACTCAACAAAATATCAACTGCACATGTTCCAGATCCAATGAAAAGGCGCATTCCCCTACCTATATTGTGCTTATGACAGATCAGGGATTGAGCACCCCCTGAGTCATCCCATTACTTGTTCACTACTCTCCCAAAAAGAGGTATATTAAAACCACAAACACAGAAGATAAACTGAAACCTTGGAAACAGGAATTATAATACTTAATTACAATGAGATCTGGAAGTGCTAAGTAAATATTACACCATAATAAGCTCATAGACTAACCCAAACAATAATTGTATGTAGATGATCCAGTGGGAGGTATTTTTTATTGCCTTGGGGAAACACAGTACAACCTTGAATGTATTAATCAAATAGCTCTAAGTTCCATGAGGATGGGGTGAGGGTTGGGGGGTGCTGCCTTGCTCACACCAGTGTACCCTATCTCCCAACATGAGCCAGGCATAGAGTAGGCACTCAAAAACACATTTGTGGGCTGGATGCATGATTTTATTTTACTTTTGCTCTGCTATCTCTATTTAAGTTCTCATTTTTATTAAGAGACATACACAAGCCCTAGCTGGGTAACTCAGCTGGTTAGAGCATCGTCCCAATGGTCCGAAGGTTGGGGTTCAATCCCAGGTCACAGCACATACAAGAAGCAACTAATGAATGCATAAACAAGTGGAACAATGAATCCATGAGTCAGTCCTTCTCTTTCTCTCTCTCTCTCTCTCTCTCTCTCTCTCTCTCTCTCTCTCTCATCAATAAATAAAATAAAAAGAGACACATGCACAAATATTTCAAATTAGTTTCCCTGAAATTTTTAATGTGATATATACATTTAATTAGATGCATATTTAAAAAGCATTGAAAAATCTTCCTGTCACATTAATAAAGACATAGCAGTGACCCCAACAGAGTCACTGATGCTCAGCATGAAAGTTTTTTTTTGAAGAATGGAGTGTGTGTGTGTCTCATTATGAAGCCACAAAGTTGGATTCAGATTGAATTCTGTTTCTTCAAAAGTATTTTCACATAAACCCTTTTAACACCCCATAAAACTCTGCCCTTTCTTAACATAACTGCTTGTCCCATGTAGAATCGCCATTTCTTTGAATAAAAACAAAACAAAACAAAACCACTCAAACCCAATCCTTAGTATCTGCCACCCACGCATCAACATCTCCTTCATCAAAGGAATTAGCAGGGAATATAGTAACCAGGTTTTGTCTGCCCTCAGATGATTTTCCCAGCCTCAGACCCAAATATTTTATTTTATTCATAATTGTGTGTGATAATACATAGGATTGCTACAGAAAGTTTCCTCATTAAGCCCATCTCCAAATTGTCCCCAAGTCCAGAGTGTTCTCTTAGAAAAGGCAAGTATCTTCTTATAATTTGAGTCACTGGAGTACATTGCATTCTGACAGGACCCCAAATACTCTAGGATCTGATGAACTCCAAACTCTTGTCCGGTGCCAAGACCCTAACTGCCTAATAGCCCACATCATCAAGACCAGCTAACTGCCTAATAGCCCACATCATCAAGACCCATTATCTTTTATAATGTTGATTCTTTGTATCCAAGGGCTGTGGTTCAAACAAACTATTTAAAGGCATTAAAAGAACAACAGCCTTGCCAGCTGAGGGCATGGCCACCAAAACTGCCATTAGGTCACAGGCCAGATGCATCAGATGCCAGGAGCAAGACTAAGACAGAGGACACACCCAAATAAGAAAACAAATCCACTTGTGTTCCCAAAGGAGAGCACGGGGCAGCAAATCTCATGGGTATGGAGAATCTCTAGCTGGTAATATACATGGTGGCAACCCAACTTCTTTGCCGAACTCTATTTAGTTTATTTCTTAAATTGTATCTCCTTTCTTGTCAAATTTTGTCTTGAAAATTTTTAAATCTTAAAACAAATTTTATCTCCTTTTTTTCCCAGCCAGGTGATTCAATTCTACAAAATCACACGTGGGGCTTCTTACAGCAACTGCCACTCACTGCTGTTCTTTTGACTTAACCTGTGACTATAAGCTCATTCGGGAACAGGGATCATTGCTGAGCTCTCTACTTGTCACACACTGTTACGGATTTTGCCTTGTAACCATATTTTTTCTTGTAACCATAATTTCTGTTTTACAAATGGGGAACAAGAACAAGAAACACTAAATAATTTTCTCAGAGTCATAAAGAAGGAGAGAGATCAGTGTTGGAACCCAAGTCCCTGACACTGGGATTCAGGATTTTAACCATGATACACTCTACTGCCTCCAAAGCTTTTGGTTCTTAGAATTTATACCAGATGTTCTCAACTAGAAGTCCCCAGCTTTCCAAAAATGAAGAGACCTTTCCTAAGACAAAACATTTCATAAATTGACATCTAATGAAGAGCTTAGCATAGAGTCTGATAGATACTAAACACCCAAGAAATATTAGATGTGTTATCATCATTAGCATTATTAAGAAGAACCTCAGGATGGTCACTATACTTTTAGGATACACCGATGACGATGCTAATGAATGAATGAATTTCATATCCATTATAACAGCATCCACACTCATTTTTTTAAAATTACCAAAAAAACTTATAGCACGTACAGGGTGGCTCAAAGTAGGTTTACAGTTCTTTGTATGGAAAATAATACAATAATTAATAAATAATAGTACAAGAACAAACTGTTTCACCTACTCCCAACTGTAAACCTACTTTTGCCCCCCTGTGTGTGTATGTGTGTGTGTGTAGACCTTGTAACACACATGTATATGTGTACTTTCACATATGCCCACATGCGTGCGTGCGCGTGCACACACACACACACACACACACACACAAACACACACACACAACCAGACTCAGAACTCCTCTTGAGGTCCCAGCTTATCACTGAGTGGTATGCCTGAACCCTCTAGCAGTCCTTTTCCTCTCATTCATGGATAGTATTCTTTTCCTCCAAAGACTCCCCAAATGGATTTTCATATCATGCATGTCTTTATTTAACTTCACCACTTTCAACATATCTAAGTGTCCTCCTAGGCTGCTAGATAAGTCAGTCTATACCTTAAATATAATAATTTCATATACCAATAATAATTCAATTAAACAATCAAAAAACTTGATGGATATAAGCAAAATGGAGGGAAAGAAAGCATTTAGAAGATGAGAAATAGCAGATAGAATTATCATCAACTGCTGTTCTATGGTTGCAAGAAAGCATCGAGATGTTTGGTGCTGGCATCTCTATGACAATAAAATGTCTATTTCATGGGAACTCAAGACTAGGAATTCTTTCCCTGATTATAAAATTAACATGTTATTTTTGAAAATAGAAAAAATATAGAGTAGTTTAGAAAAAAAAGAAATTACTATGTCTCTACCACACATAACTATGAACATTTTCTTATACTTCTACCTGCCTCTTATCTATGTATTTATTTTTCAAACTATTCATAATCTGTTCATATTTCTAAAATAAAACTGAATTATATGCTAATATTATATTCTGTCTTTTTCACTTCTTTTTCACTTAGCATTATGTCCTGAGGTATCTCCCACTAACTACCTTCAAAAACATTATATATAACTAGAGGCCCGATGCACGAAATTCATGCAACAGTAGGCCTTCCTTCCCCTGGCTGCCAGCACCGGTTTCCCTCTGGCACCTGGGGCCCGGGCTTCCCTCGCAGCCCTGGCTTCATCCAGAAGGTTATCTGGAAGTACGTCTGGAAGGACATCTGGTCTAATTAGTATATTCGCTTTTATTATTATAGATGGCATTAGAGTATTCCATCTCATGGGCTTAAAAGGATGTTAAAGATTACATCTACCTTTCATTTACATTTAGAAATTGGAACATAGGGTTGGGAGAAGGTAAATTTTCTCAAAGGAAAAAAATGCTTTTGGAAATTATTTTTATGGGGTTCAGTTACTTGGTAAACAGCAAATAAAAGCATCCACCCCAACCCAGGCACCCTGAGATTGGAAACATATCTGTCTTGTCCACACCATGATATCTTCAAAGCCTAAAGGACTCCTTGACACAATCAGCATTTATTTCAAGGCAGGGAAAACCCTGGGTGGCTAGGCTTCTAGTTTGGCGTTTCCAGAACACTCAGTTCCTCAATCACTGTGAGCCTCTGCCAGATGGCATGGAGATGAAGAACTAAAGGGCTTGCACACATAATTGTATTTTACTGTCTCATAGATGGCGTTTTTACTAAGTGTAAACTGCTTCCATTTTGCAGGCATGCAAACTAGTAGACAACACAGCAAAGTCAATTGTGGTAATTTCATCCCCCAAATGCATAAGGGTTTATCAGATCCAGACCATGTGGGAATAAACTGACACATCTTCAGGCAGACTTTCCAATCACTCTCTTCTGGGACATGACTGAGCAGCGTAGAATTTCCATGATTCATTCTATCAAATCATAAAGATGTCAGAGGGACTGCCACAAATGTTGGCAGGAATACTAAGTTCCTTCTTTCTGACTGAAAAGACAGCAATTCCAAAATTCATAGAGAGATTCTGAACCAATATTTTAAAACGAGATTTTTTGCCCACAATTTAAATAGAGTTAATTCTACCAAGTTCTGTTTCAGTCAACAGGTCGGGAATTCAGGACAACTCCTCATTTTATCCATACTTGTCTTAAATTGTAGTTTTAAAGCAATGCTTTTCTATATTTTAATTTTTTTTTTAGATGTAACAACAAACTGTGCTAAGATGCTATAAATCCCCAGTGCTCAGAGCAGTTAACAAGGAAGAGCAACCAACACCTGAGGAAGGGGGATATTTGTGCTGTTCTTCATACTTGAAATCTTTCTTGTCCCTAGACTGTGGCCAGAGCTGATAACTTTGCAGAAGTTGACTCAGAGACAAAGGACAGCTACTGCCTCATTAGAAACAAGAGATGCCCATACCAAACAGTAGGAGATTCTAAGTTCTACAGCAGGAGAGAAAGTATGAGGTATAAGAAAGTATAGCCAGGATACTGGTATGGAGTGAGGGGCTGCTCTACAGTTAATGGGCACATCCATTAGATTAAAAAAAAGAACTTGGATGTGAAAAACAACAATGGGCCCCTCTGCAAAACTGAAGTTGCCAGGGGAGCCCAGGGTCAGAATAGGCAGGCTAGAAAATTGTAGGGTGGCCACTTAGGAGTTCAGGCTCAGAAATGGGAACATAGTGATGGAGTTGAGCCCCCAAGTCCACTCTAACCCTCCATCCACTTTCCTTGGAATAGCCATGGGGTCAAAACTGACTACTCTGTTCCTCTGATGAAACCCTTCAAAGGCTCCCCACTGCCCAGTGGGTCAAATTTAAGCACCTTAAGGTAGCATTGGCGGCCCGCTGCCTTTCTGCCCAGCCGCCTTTCACACCACAGCTCTCCCCCTCTCCCTAGCCTCAGAGCTCAACTGAGTTTGGCTCCTGCTGGAGACCATCACTCACACTTTTCCCAGCCTCCAATCTTCACCCCTGCTGGGCGTCCCTCCTAGTGCACTTCCTTCCGCCTGGCCTGCTTCTGGGCTCTACTCATGTCTCTAAGATGCCTGGCTTCACTTCCCAGACTAGGTGTGGTCCCCTCATAGATAGTGCACTTCTCCTTGGTTTCGCTCCTCATTCTGGAAATTTCCTTTGAGGTGTCTTTTAGGTGGTCAACCCCCTGAAGGCGTAGAATACCTGCCAATCCACTGCTCTCTTTCCAATTCCTTGCAGAGTGTGCAGTAAATAAGCAGCACTCAGTAAATATTCGTTAAAAATGTGAACAAATAAACTTTCAAAGGGTCTCTGAAGGAAGACCGTTGGGTCTTCTGGTGCCGGAGGCCCAAAATCCTCTCACAAGTAGAGATAAAAGGAGGGTTTGTCTAAGGGCCCAGGTCCACTGTAACTGAAGGGTGTCAATAACCCCATGTATTGTCCTCCTCCTTTTTATCCTACACACAACCACCAGTTCCAGATGTCAGAGAATTCTCAAAAAAGCTGACGATGAAAAATACAATTGACATTTTAATGAAAGAATGGCATTAGGCCCCTTCAGACAGAGCAGCACTGAGTTGAAGGGAATATGGTTCCCTTTTTACTTCACTCTGGACAACATACTATAGCATTAAAAACATATACTTTAAACACAAATAAATCCCAAGCACTCACTTTAAGAGTACTTTTACAATCAGCAGACATTTTCCCAATATTATCAGTGGGACAAATGTAAACACATACTGTAATAAATTAAAGAGTAAGTTCCTGATCTTATGTCTTCCTCCTAACTGACAATAGCTTTCTTTTGTGCGAGGGAACTGCCTGCAGGCTGATAAATCAGACACATAAGAAGAGAACTTGGTAAGGGATTCTATTCAGTTGCCATGGAGATGTGCAATTGTGGTGTTTCCTTTAATAAAAGTTATTATTCACAGGAAAAATAATTTGTTGAACTTATCTAATTGAAAAGAAGGAAATATGCCAAAAATAGTACATTTTAATATTTGTGACTCAAAATCACAGAGCTGTTATGAGGATTTTTAAGCCTGGAGAACGCATATATAATAAGGCTAAATGATTTTTACATAATTTAATTACTGTCCAATGGCACATTCTTCAAGGAATCTATAGAGGTGTGCTTTGTACTAAGAATTACATTATACGCTCTAAAACGAATAATGCATCCACTCTGTGGGTGTGGGCTTTTACCTTGAGCTTAAGTTACACTATCAGGCATTCCTTGGGAAATTCCACAACTGAAGATTCAAAACTGAATTAAGCTAAGGAAACTGTCAGAGCAAGAGGTCTCCATTAAAAAAGGAATCTTGGATAATCCTCCATGCCTTCTGAAAAAATGGTATCTCATTTATAGCTCATTGTTCAGATTTGCATGTTATAAAGACTGTAACACCAACATGAAAATTATTTGACCAAATGAAGTCATCCCTGATATTAAATTAACATTTAATAGAGGATACCTCAGACCCATATGAGCATCTATAATACAAGGACTACATAACAATGCTTTCATCTCACAGCAACCCTATGAATTAAATGTTCCTAGCTCTATTTTACAGAAGTTGGAACTAAAAAGCCAAGAGTTCAACCTTTGCATTCTCAACAGGGATGGTATCACCACCAAGGGGGGAAAATGGTTCTGATATGATAAGAAAACCTTAGATACTACAAAGGTTGGTGGTCCTTCAAAGCCCAACCTACCCAATAAAATCTTCTTGCCTAGCATTTAATTTCTCCCATTAAGGTGAACTTAAATTTTTCTTCTTAGGTGGGGGAATAATAAAAAAGGTTGAGGAACACTGGCCTAACCTCTAGTACATGGACCCATTTATTTATTTACTGATATTTAGGGCATTTCTATGGGTCAGGCACTGTGTGGGGACTTGGTGTACAGTGGTGAACAAAACACACATGGACCCTGAGGCTCCCAAAGCTTCACACGTATACCAGATAGCCACATAAGTAAATGTACCATTCCAAACCATGGAGAGTGCTTTGATAGAAACATAGGTGCTATGAACATGAAAGGTCAGAAACGGTCTCTTTACAGAAGTGACCTTAGGCTGGAACCAAAGGGCAGCAAAGCTCAAGTGCAGCAAGAAATAGTGTTGGACTTAGAGAACCAGCCAGAAAGACCATGATGCCTTGAGAACAAGGAGTTAAAAGAGTTTGTGCTCCCTGATTTGAGACGCTTAAATAGCTTAGTGGTCAAAGAGCGTGGGCTCCAGGTTCAAATCACAGCTTTAATGCTGGTAGTCTTGGGCAATTTATTTTACCATTTTGTGCCTCTATTTTGGCAACTGAAAAATAAGGATAACATTGCCCACACAGAGCTGTTATGAGGATTAAAATAGAAAGTGCCTGACATGGTAAAAGCATAAAAAATTGGTTGTCTATTATGATTGTTTATTATTAATATAACAAATAGAAGCAGAAAATGGCACAAGGAACAACACTGAGCCTGGCCTCAATGTGCAGGTGCTAGTGATTGCTTACTCACTTCCTGAAATACCTTGGTTGGGATTATGAAACTCTCTGCAGAGAAGACTAGCTGCAGACACACATGGGGACTTTCTAATCATGGTCATTTCCACAATTAGCACTCTCCCCAGGTCTTGCTACATCATGCCATTCTGCATTTTCCAACATAGGAATTCCATGAAATGTGCTATGAAAAACAGGTTGCATGGACAAATGGGTTTGGAGACACTGTCTACAATGTAGAGAAGTGAGATTTGGGTTGCAAGCCAGATATTGGCTGACTGAGGTGGACATGTATCAAAAAGTTAGGATCACTGTGACGGATGGAAAACCAGGCTGGGATGCCTCACAACTAAGATCACAACCCAAAGCACCAACAACACTGAACCTGACATGAATGTCCCAACCATCACCATTGCACTGACCACAGCACACTGACCACTGTAATTGGCCCTAGAGCCTGGATGCTTTAGGTGGCACCACTGCCATAGATCGTGTCACTAGTGCCTCCTCAAATTCCAGAACTACTGCACCTGATTGGCCAAGTCAAGATCACTTGCTGGAGGGATGGTTGCATGGGAACTTGGAAAGTAAGCATCTGATATTTTCCATTTCTTTGAGGGAGTCAAGTTCTGCTTCCTACTAAGACTCCTAAGGTAAATAATTCCCTCCACTTGATATAGAAAGAATACTATGATGCTAAGAGCAAGGAAAAACAAAAATGAATGTCTACTATAACAACATGCTATAAACGTTTTCTATCAGGACTCTTATCAATAAAAATTGAGTATGCACTCTTAATATCTACATGTATTTATGAATTAAATATATGTAATACTCTAATACTATGTTAGATGAAGCAACCTGTTAAAGTCGTACACATAAACAAATATGTTAGAGACACACAGTGAAGAAAGGAATTTCAAATTCCATAATTTAATTTGATGATTTGGCAGCTGTAACTAAGATTCTCTTTTGTTCTCTAACTTTTGTCAGAATGACATTAGGTGCTGACTAATCATTAGCAAGTACATTTCAATAACACAGAAGCCACCCACTCCTGCAAAACTGGAAAGTGAATTTAAGCAATGTTATTCTACTGGCTTTGGTTATAGAAGTCAAGGGATGTCATTTCAGAGCCCAACAAAAAAATTATCAGCTCATGGAAAAGACAACTCTGGAGGACAGTGAGTGTTTTACATAGAGATCTGCTCAGCTGCTTTGCAACCTCCTACAAAAGAAAAAAAAAATAAGGGCAATAGCCCTGGCTGGTGTTGCTCAGCAGTACAGCACCGGCCCTCGGACCAAAGAATCTCAGGTTCAATTCGCAGTCAAAGGCACGTGCCTGGATTGCAGGTTCATTCCCCAGTCCCAGTAGAAGCGTACATGGGAGGCAACCAAAGTGTCTCTCTCTCTCTCTCTCTCTCTCTCTCTCTCTCTCTCCCTTCCTCCTTCCCTCCCTCCTTCCTTTCCACTCTCTAAAAATCAATGGAAAAAAATATCCTCAGGTGAGGATTAACAACAACAAAAACAAACAAAATAAACAAACCCCAAGAAGCATATAGGTCGTGCCCAAAGGCATGCTACCTACCTCCATGGAAGTATCTGCCTTTACACAAAATCTAAGGAGCATTTCAAAATCCCTAAAACAATCTATAAAACAGTACAATGAGAAACTCTGGCATCTTCTGACATAAGAAGTTAAAACGAATCATGGAGGAAGCTTAGATAATTCACTCACTGGTATAAGGAGGGGTGCCATTTTACTGTCATTTACTGTCAAGAGCATTAAAATGTTTTTAGTAATCAAAGACAATGTTACTAACAATCCATCATGGGATTCCAGATGGTAAAAGATACTGAGGGTGCTGAATAAAAATTAAGTGCTGAGAATGGCAGATAATACAAAAGGTATCCTGGTCTATTGAAAAGGCATAGCAGGTTATGGTCAGATTATATTCTCTGTTTTCATATTTGTCAGAAATGTCCACAATGTACATTTGAACCCAGGGACCTGAGTTCTTTTAGCATCAACCATACCACTTTTTTCTCTTTTCCTGACTTTTTGCAGATGATGCCACTCTGCATGGAACACGATGGGCACAAATATACCACCACCAGCAGCACTACCTGATCCCTCTACCATCCACTGGCCAACTGCAGTTCCTCCCTCAGTTCTCAGCTACAACATCACTTGCTTGGGAAGGCCTTGCCTGACTGTTTAAAATAATGTTAGGTGTGTTTTTTGTGTGTGTGTGTGTTTTGTTTGTTTGTTTGTTTCCTCACCTGAGGATATTTTTCCATTGATATTTAGGGAGAGTGGAAGAGATAGGGAAAGACAGAGAGAAACACCGATGTGAGAGAAACACATGGGTTGGTTGCCTCCTGCATGCGCCCTGGGCTGGGGAGGAGCCTGCAACCATCGTATGTGCCTTTGACTGGAATCGAACCTGGGACCCTTCAGTCCGCAGGCTGATGCTCTACCCACTGAGCCAAACTGGCTAGGGCAGGTGCTTTTTTTTATGACACTCCCCATATGCCATCCTCTGCTTTCTGAACCATTACAACACTTTTAACTACTTATCTAGTTTTTTGCTCCCATAGAACAGAAGGTTAGAGGACAGACACCACACTGATCTTCAGCAATGAGTTCTCTACACCTCACCCATAGTAAAGACTCAACAAATATTAAATAAATGAATGGCTGAATGGATTAATTAATTAATTAATTAATTAATTAAAAGCTGCTATTGCTAGATGCAAAATACATCACAGTCACATTATTTCTATGGTTCAAGTAACCATACAAAAGCCTTCTGGTCATGACATGTCAAGATGGAAAAAAAACATAAAAGACCCCTATACAGACTCATTCAAGTCTGACCGAGCTTCGGGCAATGCCCAAACCTTTCCTCCGTCTTGGGAACAACCAGTTCCCAGAACAAGTTGGCTTCTGATTGAGACCACCGTATTTTTCCTCTCTCTCTCTCTCAAGTCCTCCCAATAAGCAGCCATCTCCCAGCTGGGTGCCTTCTGCCATGCCAGGAATGAAGACACACTGCACCACCACAGACCGAGCTCAGGAAAGGGAATTTAACCAGCTCCCTCCCAAACACAGGGCAGCCATCCATGGCTGTCAACAAACGGGGCTCTGTGGAATCTGGACTGTCCTCACCTCTTCATTCTTCAATGAATTTTTCAAAGGAATCTGTGTGCCTAAAATGAGCATTTTGGAGACCAGAAATAGAGCACCCAAATAGGTCAATATGAATGGTCTCATTTGAGGAGATTCCTTTGCTGGGAGTGCGAGGCTGTCAGCACTACGGTGGGCCCTGTTAACCACTGTCCCCATTCCACACACCAAATGAATCATGTCTCTTAGCTGGAAAAACATTTTCCCCAAACCAAGACGGCATACAAATTGAAGGCAACATATGCTAGGAAATGGCAACCACGTTTGTCAAATAGAGAGGGGACAAATTAATAGAGGGAACAACAAACTCAAGGGTTACCAAAGAAAAATAGCTGAGAAATGACAACCAGTAGCTGACTTGGCAGGATAACCATATTTCTGGGGACATTTTAGCCCTGCAATTTCTGTAACTCTCCCCTTTTTTCAATTCACTGCTTCTTGGCACCTGCACCTGAGCCGCTGAAGCTTGCGTTGGCACCTCTCCGTAGTAACTAATCATGTCCCAGCACTGGTGGTCAGCCAGAGGGTGGACACTTTGCCAAAGGGTCCTTACTCCCCGAGTGACCATTTCTATGTGAAAATGTATTTGCAATTTTCTCTCCACCAAATACAATTCTTAAAATATTCTACAATACATCATCTCTGATGGTGAAAAGCTGCCAAAAATGCATGTTATTACACCCACATCTTTCTTGTTATACTTTCAGATAAGGTTACATCAATATGTAAAGAGATATCTGTAGCCACTTAGAACATGAAGAACAAGAAAGTGATACGCAGATTTAAAGTTGTTGTATGTCCACTATGTCAATTAGATTTACTAAGTAATATGTACATATGTACATACAGAGTTGCACATAAGCATAAGCTTATTTTTGGATTCAGATCAGCAAACAGGCTCAGGCTTAGCATAGCCAAGGCTGGCCAGAGTGTGGAGAGGCCAGCCCTCTCAAATGTCATCGATGAGTGTCTGAACAGCACCGTCATTTATAAGGTCATGTGGCAAAATGTTAATTGACCGGTCCACCAATCCTACTGCTTGGAATTCACCCAATGAATTTATTTATACAAGGATCTTAGCATTTATGTAAAAGGATATCTAAGGCAGCACTATTTATAACCAAAAGAAAAAAAAGCACCCAAATGTCCAAAGAATAAAGAGGAAACAAGAAAGATAAAAAGTATCAGAAATTCTTAGAGGTATGGCTCGGGTGGGGTTGAAGGGTTTTTGATGGCAGTGGAATGGGGATGGCAAGGTGAGAGAAACACAAAGCAGGTGAGGAGTGTACCTGTTGGTTATTATAAGGAAGTACTGTCATAGTATATTTATCCTGCTTCTTGGTATTTGAGAAACTTAACACAGACCTTTGAGCTACTTTGAAATTAGTGTGTGGTTGCTGGGCAGAGACACCGTGTGAAGACGGACCAGGTGGGTCCAGGCTCTCTCAAAATACACACATACACACAACCACACACAGGTTTTAATATGCAAGTATACCCAAGGCTACAAGCCCTTTTCTACTCCACATTCACACACCTGTTCTACAAATGAACAGTGTGGAACACCCTCACATGTTATTCTCTTCTACCCCCTGGGAGACCCAGAGATACGAACAAAAATAAGAGGCTCTGTGCGCCCACCAGGAGCCAGGCACATGCTAAGGGCTATACATGGCCACCAGGCAATGGCCCACAGGTCACCCAAGGAATTAACTCTCACTCAGCATGTATTTCCTGTCATCACCTCCTCTCTGGTGGGATAGGACCTG